>NC_056744.1:675100811-675120811 GCF_019279795.1 Protopterus annectens | reverse complement strand
GTAGTGATAGTGAGAATACCATACACAGGGAAGCACTGCTAATGCACATATAGGAACCGGGTCAGCAGTGATAGTGAGAATACCATACACAGGGAAGCACTGCTAATGCACATATAGGAACTGGGTCAGTAGTGATAGTGAGAATACCATAAACAGGGAAGCACTGCTAAAGCACATATAAAAACAGGGTCACCAGTGATAGTGAGAATACCATGCACAGGTAAGCACTGCTAATGCACATATAAAAACCAGGTCAGCAGTGATACTGAGAATACCATACACAGGGAAGCACTGCTAATGCACATATAGGAACTGGGTCAGCAGTGATACTGAGAATACCATACACAGTGAAGCACTGCTAATGCACATATAGGAACCGGGTCAGCAGTGATGGTGAGAATACCATACACAGGGAAGCACTGCTAATGCACATATAGGAACTGAGTCAGTAGTGATAGTGAGAATACCATACACAGGGAAGCACTGCTAATGCACATATAGGAACCGGGTCAGCAGTGATAGTGAGAATACCATGCACAGGGAAGCACTGCTAATGCACATATAGGAACCGGGTCAGCAGTGATAATGAGAATACCATACAGTGGGAAGCACTGCTAATGCACATATAAAAACCAGGTCAGCGGTGATACTGAGAATACCATGCACAGGGAAGCACTGCTAATGCACATATAGGAACTGGGTCAGCAGTGATACTGAGAATACCATACATAGGGAAGCACTGATAATGTACATATAGGAACTGAGGCAGTAGTGACAGTGAGAATACCATACACAGGGAAGCACTGCTAATGCACATATTTGAACTGGGTCAGTAGTGATAGTGAGAATACCATACACAGGGAAGCACTGCTAATGCACATATAGGAACGGGGTCAACAGTGATAGTGAGAATACCATGCACAGGAAGCACTGCTAATGCACATACAGGAACAGGGTCAGCAGTGATACTGAGAATGCCATACACAGGGAAGTACTGCTAATGCACATATAGGAACCGGGTCAGCAGTGATAGTGCTGCACTTCTATCTCACACTAAAAGCTGTTGTTAAATACTCCATAAAGAAAAACATTCACTCCTGTGAGCATTTGTTTCTTTTACATCACTAAAAAGCATTCGTTCATATGACTGTTCGCTCTTCTAGTTTACGTGTGTGTGTGTGTGTGTGTGTGTGTGTGTGTGTGTGTGTGTGTGTGTGTGTAAATATATATATATATATATATATATGTGTGTGTGTGTGTGTGTGTGTGTGTGTGTGTGTGTGTGTGTGTGTGTGTGTGTATATATATAGATATATATATATTTATATATTTATATATATATATATATAGATATATATATATTTATAGATATATATATATATATATATATATATATATATATATATATATATATATATATATATATATATATATATATATATATATGTCTGTGTGTGTGTGTGTGTAGGTGGGTTCCCAGCTTTTTGTTGAATGCTGTTTCTTTGACAAATGCAGGGGGTGTGTTTTAACAGGGACAGTAAGGATAGCCAAGCAGTGGAAATGTCTATGGTCTGTAATGTCAAGATCTCTGAGTGAGGTTGGAGTGGTGAGAGTGTTTGTACATGTGTTTGTGTTAGGGTCGGTGATGAGTGAAGGATAGGTGTTGTATGTTTGAGTGCGAGTTTGTGGGTTTTTAGAGTCAGTGTCAGGGTTAGTTTGGGGATAGATATTGTATTGCTTGTGTTTGTTTGAAAATGTTTGTTTGTTCACGTGTGTCTTGTGTAGTGGTATTACTATGGGAAGGTTTTTATAAAAGTAAGATGCAGGATTAGATTTGAGGAAAGGAGCAGAATTAGGTTTAAAGAGAGGCACACACAGCAACAGATATACAATGCACATCTTAAAGCAAGTAGGCTAGCCTTGAGACAAGACAGAACAGCACACATCTTTACAGGTATATAGGATATGTGTACACCATATCTGTGCAACATTAAAGGGGGGATACTGTCACTACAGTCACCTACAAGTTGTATGCCTGTCTTTGCTGCATTTTATATGGTGGGGTGGAGACTGATTTCAGTGGTAATTGTAGGCAAGTGAAGGGCGAATCTCCCATTATATTGTATTCCCTCTTATATTAAAGATTCTTTTGATTTTTTGGACAAAATAAAATCGGTCACATGGAATAAAAATATGTATTGGATTACATTAGACATTAAGAGTCTTTATACTAATATCCAACACAAATTTGGTTTAGAAGCATTGTTTAAAAGTATGGGAGATTCGCCCTTCACACATTATATACTCGATCTTGTTCAATTCTGTTTAGAAAATAATTATGTTTGCTTTGATGATATGATTTTTCATCAGAAACAAGGAACAGCAATGGGTGCTCCTTTTGCACCGATGTATGCTAATATTTTTATGGGTTTAGTTGAAAAGGAATGTATTTATAACAATGTATTTGTACAGAAGTATGTAAAGTTGTATTACAGATACATTGATGACTTAATATTTTTGTGCGAATATGGTAATAATCATATACAGAATTTTGTACATGAAATCCAAAAGAATAGATTTAATATTTTCTTTGATGGGTTACAATATGGACAGACAATCAATTTCTTAGATATTAAGTTACAAGGTATAGATGGTCAACCTGTATCAACTAGCATATATAGGAAATTTGGGGTGCCTCATGATTTTTTGAAAGCTACTAGCTGTCATCCTGCACACACCATTCAAGCTTTACCATATGGTGAATTTTTAAGAATTTCACGGTTATGTAATAATGAGGATATTTTTTTGAAAGAAATTAAATTAACTAAAAATATGTTTATAAGAAGGAAATATGATGTTAGATTATTGGATGCTGATATTCAACGGGTTATAAAGTTAAGACATAGGACACAGCATATTTATAATAATAGAGGAAGCAGGCATATTGCAAATAGAGAAACTAATTCTGAAGAGAATTTGTTTTTAGTTTCAACTTACAATGCCTGCAGTAATAAGATTAAAACATGTATATTACATTTCTGGGAATTTTTATATAATTTCGAAGAATTAAATATTCTAATGACAAAAAAATAATTTTTTTCTTATAAAAAAGGTAGAAGTATTAAAGACATGACAGTACATACAAAATTTTTTAGACCAGGAATTAAAATATCCTATCAATTGTCCAGCATGGGGACATTCCCATGTGGAAAATGTAGTGGTTGTCCATATATACACAGAACTTTTTCTAATATTAATAATGTAAATTTTTGTTCGGATGGGATATATAATTGTAGAACTCATAGGGCAATTTATGCTATCAAATGTGGATGCAACAAGTTTTATACTGGGCAAACCAAACGAATGTTCAAGGTGAGGCTTCTTGAGCATTTAAGAGATATAAGAAACAATAAAATAGAGAGCCATTTAGCTCAACATTTTCATGAACATCATAGTGGCAATAGTGATAGTTTAAAAGCCACTATTTTACAACAGGTAGCTATTTTTGAATCTGATATATCCATTGTTGTAAAATTACCTTTAAAGAAGGAAACTGTTTTTATTTTGAAATATGGTACTTTATTGCCTAGGGGTTTGAACACAAAATGTTGTTGGAGAAGTATTATTTAACTTATGGATTTCCATTAATTTTATTAATTAATTGTATAATTATTTTATTGATTAATTGATGTGATTATATATACTGTTTTTTGTATCTGATACTTTACTCCTTGAAGGCTTACTGTGGCCGAGGCGCTAGAGAGAGAGGAAGCTATTAAACGTGGTTTACACTGGTCTTGTTGTGTTGCTTTGTAATTATGACCATGTCCGACATTACCTTAGTCACGGAAAAACTGGCTCTCCACCTTACCCAAGAAGAATGGGTGATGGGATTGCAGTTATTGCTTGAGCAGCGTTAGATGGAAACACATGAGCTTTTGGGCTCTGTCAGATCAACACCCACTTCTCACTATCCCACAGTGTGCTGCTGGACTTCAGAGCCCAGCTGCAATGTGCTTCTAGAGTGTCTATCAAAGATGCCCCAGCCAGGTATTGCCATACCTGTTGTAAGGTATGATTATTTTCCAAAAATTACTACTGACTGTGCATCTTACTAATGCTGTATGTCTTGGCTACTATAGGAGCATCAGGGGTAAAACCTCCAAGGGCACCTGCATGGTGAAAGTTATTTCCAGCACTTTTGGTAAACACTGTAGTATAACATCTCCACAAGGCGTACGTTAGAAGAGGAAGGTTATACTATACAGGGCTTTGTGCTTTGCTGTGTTCACAGAAGAAACTTTTTTAATACCATTGTGAAATTACCAATTAAGACATATGTACAGCACATTTAAATAAATGAAAAAAACATATTAACATTTTTTTATTAATATTACATATATGTTTTCTTTCTTTACATTCACTGCCATTTAGTCCAACATTACATGAATGAATCAGTGCCTTCCTTTAAATTTCAGTTACGCTGCTGAACATTATTTTGCAAGTAATTTTCCCACAAATTCCATTTATTTCTATGTAATTTGTTCCTTTCCTTTTCTAAGTATCACACTTCCAGATCTATTTTATCTGTTTTACAATATTCTATACTTCTAATACAAGATGGTTTAGATTTTGATTTCTGCTTTCTATTAATTGCTTTTCTTGAATCCGCGGTGGTGGTGCTGCAATAGCGTTGTCACCTCACAGTAAGACGCTGTCCGGTTCGATCCTCAGCTAGAGCATCTTCTGTGTGGAGACATGCGTGAATGGGCATACCTTCATTGAAGGTTGTGTGTCACGGCTGGTAACTCGGCATGTAAAAATCAACTACCAATCATTAGCGGACCGGAGTTCCGCTGTGGTGACCCCTAAACGGGAAAAGCCAAAAGACACAACAACATCAACAACATTAATTGTTTTTCTTAGGCAGCCAATAGAATTAAACTTAAAAATACCTTACTAGAACAAGTTGGGAGGGTGGCCTAATGGTTAAGGTGTTTGCCTTACAAACACAAGGTGCAGGGTTTGAGTCTCACAAGGGATAATTGGCTAGGCTTAAAATGGCTTGCAAGGGCAATTAGCCTAGTACTAATCTATGAACCTATGAACTATGTCTAGGTAATTCAGATCCTGTGTCCCAATTAAAAAGAATCATTTCCTTAGTTACAGCCATTTGCTCCCCCAATATTTCTGGGAGTACTCTGTAAGCAATTTTTTTCAAATCTGGCAGCTCATTACACTACCAAAACACATGTTCTCATTTACCTCTTTCTTCCCCATCACACCTCCAAAATTTGCTATCTGTCCGAAGAAAACATCTTTGAAGTCTGCCTAAGTTATAAAAATAACTATGCAAACACTTCCGAGCAAAAACTCCTAAACCATTCTGATCTTTGTTGCATACTTGGGAGCAATACATATGCCCTTC
This sequence comes from Protopterus annectens, assembly GCF_019279795.1. NCBI lineage: Eukaryota > Metazoa > Chordata > Ceratodontiformes > Protopteridae > Protopterus > Protopterus annectens. Next base: position 675,115,383 of record NC_056744.1, on the reverse strand, counting down.
CATTATCCCCTTTTAAATTGCTTTACCAGTCTCTCATTCCACTGTTTTCTAACCTCCATTTTTTTGATTTTTATAGTTATCATGCAGTATTTATATGCCCTAATTACCCTTTTTTAATAGCAGCTTCTGTTCCAGATTTCACTAAAAACTCTACCAGAGCACATCTTTCACTTAGGACTCCACTATCCCTTTCTTTCTTTCTGTTTGTCTACACTCTGATATCAATCCCTGGTAAGGAAGTCAATCTCTAGCCTGCAGTCCAAACTTCTTCTTGGCCTTATCCATCTCTATTACCTTTCTCTTTTTCTAGCTATTTTCTCGCAATACCTTCGTTCCTTTGCTGGCTTCCTCCAATAAATTCCAGCCCCCTCCTGCCTGTTTTCTGTATTCGTATTTGCAGCCATCTCTCTTGGAAAAATTTCCATTCTCCATTTAAAAAACTTAATCCAGTACCACCATCAAGGAACTTCTGTTTTCTGATGTTAGTGGTACTATTCGGTGCCAAATGGCTGACTATACTGGATATCACTCAGTTCTGCAAAGGACACTGCCAGCTAGCAGGTCTTCCTTCTTCTCTGCCAGTTAATTATTCACAGGGCAAAGCGCCGCCCATAAGAAGAAGAAATCTTTCAATCTCCAGTAATGGCTATCTGTATGGTGGTCCTGTGAATGGGAATGAATGGGTTTATTGTTCCAGAGTAAGAAAGAGACAAAATGAATAAAGAATGCATACAGAAAGGGCATGAACAGCTTTCATCACGTAAGTGTGGAGGAAGGAACAGCATATACTCTCAGGACCTCTGTATATTTCTACAATGTCAGCATTTCTTAATAATACTTCTATAGGTAAGAGGCAAGACATGCTGCAATCAAGCATCATTTAATCAACAATGAGATAGTATTATACTAAAATATACACCACATTGTTGTGAGTATCCATATGCTAAAATATACACCACATTGTTGTGAGTATCCATATGCGAAAATATACACCTCATTGTTGTGAGTATCCATATGCTAAAATATACACCACATTGTTGAGAGTATCCATATGCTAAAATATACACCACATTGTTGTGAGTATCCATATACTAAAATATACACCACATTATTGTGAGCATCCAGAGTATATCTTAGATGAATCTAAACATATATTAGAATCAGATATTATTGACACAATTATATGATTTTAAAATTAAGGTTATTTCAATGAAAACATATTTCATAGAATAGGAATTTATACCAAACTGTACACTTTACATAATCACTGCTAGTTTAGTTTATATCTGTTCACCAGCAGAAATTACTGCTGGTGCAGTTTGCATTTGTGCACAAGCAATGATTCAGTGTGTGTGGCCTTTTCATTTTTCTCCATTGTTGTGTGACCATGGAGTTAGCATGCTTAAGTAAGGGAGTATGTGGGGTATAAGGGAGTATGTGGAGCATGTGGGGTATGTGGCCCATGTGAGGTATATGGGGTACGTGGTACATGTGGAGGATGTGAAGTATGTGGCATATGTGGGGTAGAGGGCTAAAAACAAGCTGGTTTCAAGTTCATATAGACTTCTATAATTGAGATGACTGTGGTAGTTGGTGTGGCTCAGTGGGCCAGGGACAGTAGCATGTGTTCAGTAAATTTGCCTTACTTATTTCTGTTTGAGAAAATAGCATTCATTGAAAAGACAACAAGCGAATATTTATGGATGTATAGATAGCTATAGATATAGATATGTAGACAGATATGTATAAAAATATCTGCCATATACAAAATGGCTGATAAAGTTTTCTGCTCAAAGGAAAAAGGCCACCCGTAAAGAGCCAAATTTAATTTACAGTCCTTTGCATGGACTTTGAAAGTGTTGACAATCCAATAAAAATATATTAGATCAATATTACTGGATTTGACAAGAAACATAGCTAGGGTGGGATGAAGCAGGCAACCACCCCTGGTCCAAGCTTTAGGGGAGGATACAATTGGCAGATGCCAGTCAGTCTTTAGTGAATACCATCATTCAGAACAGAATGCCAGTAAGCTGTGTAGCACTCCAGGTGTGGTGTAAATTGTAGGACACCTCTTGCCAAAAATGCTGCAATTTTCTATAGTTTGAAAGACCTTTTTTTGCTCCCCTTAATGTTGGGGGGGGGGGCAGATCAGATCAGGGAACAGCACAGAGCACCAGAATTACTAGCTACAACTCTAAGATGTAGTAGTATCACAGTCCACTGATTTCAAATCTACCTTACTATCAGAGCATTCATAGTACAGAAAATAAAGCTACTTAATAGTGCAGGCAATTTCAAGGCTCTATATTAGGCCCTATATTGTTCTTCCTATTTTCATATCACTAATACTTGCATCCTGCCTACCAACATCACACTTTTTGCAAATGTCATCACTGTGCATATAAGTTATCTCACTTTAGAACAATGCTATATACAGGTATGCCAAAACAGATCTAGAAAACGATTTATCTTTTCTCTGCAAATGACTTAGAAGTACTCAACTTGCTCTAAACATGACCAAAATAATAGCCATGTCTAAAAACTACCGACCTCCCCTCTCATTAACTACTTTTATAACTGTAGTGGACAAAGTGCATCCAGCTTTGTCACTCAAAACTCTCACCAACTTGTGTTTTTAAAAGTCTCAGCTCAGCTGAAAGCTGCCTGCTCCATCTTCAACTGAATGAAGGAAGCCAAGCAAGCTATGGCTAAGAATGTTTTTACTCTCAGACTTATGTACACCCTTCCAGTTGGCTCCATATGCTCAACATATAATACCAAAATAAATTTGAACAACTATCAGTCTCAGTCCACAGCTGGCGCACCAGTGTATCACCCTGCAAAATAAAACAACTGTCTGATAGTAACAGCTCAGGCCATCCTTAGGTTCATAGGTTCATAGGTTCATACTAGGCTATCTGCCCAAGGGCATTTACAAGCCTAGCCCATAGTTTTGTGGCTTACGCCACCCCTTTAGTATGGGGAAATATACCCATTATTTTGCTGTGCCTCTGTCGAGCAGTGACACTGAGGTAATCCCTGGGGTATATCTGCGATCTCCCATCCATTGGTCAAGATTTCTCTTGAACAAGGCCAGCGAGGTGCTCTGCCTCACATATACCGGGATTTTGTTCCACAGCATAGGGAGTCTTTGGGTGATGAATCTATCCCTCCAGCACGTCCTATTAATAGCCGTGTCAAGGTTTAAGTCTCCCGCCCTTGTGGCTCTGATGGATCTAGATTTTTGAGGTGAAGCATATTCATCAAATCTGGGTTTGACATGGCCTTGTATGTTAGGCAAAGGTCACCTCTGAGCAAGCGGTAAGCGACTGAATAGAGCTGGAGTTCTTTCAGTCGGGCAGCATAGGACAGATTTTTGAGACCCTTTATCCTTTTGGTGAGGAACTTTTGTGGCCTCTCCAGCTGCTGCAAGTGTCGGGTCAGATACATTCCGAATGGGGCATTGTACTCAATCATTGGTCTGATGAGTGATGAGTAGAGGGAGACAATGACCTCCCTTGATCTAGATGAGAATCCCTTCATGATAAGGTGGGCAATATAGAAGGTCTTCCTAACTACTTTAGCTACATGGGTGTCGAATGACAGACTACTATCAACCTGGGTCCCCAAGTTAGTCATTCCTTTAAAATTCTAAATTGCATATTCTACTGCACCCTTAGAGAAAAATGTCACAAATAGGATTTCCTCCTCCTACTATCTGTCATTTGAAAATGGCTATCCAGGAAAAATGGTGTTTTATAAATTCAGTGTTATTTAGCATTTAGGATATACCTAAATAATTCTGTGTACACTTGAAACAAAACTCTCTCATATTGAAGTAATCCTCTCCTGCAGTATATCTTGATTAACAAATATGTGCATTGTTTTGTCTGTATAACTGTGCAACAAAAGCTCAGTGGCATTGATGCAAGTCTCATGGTGTAATATAATTTGTTGTTACATTCTGTAAAAAGATGAGCTTGATATATGTGTCATGGCTGAAAAGAGTCCTCCTAGGACCAGGTAACATACCCAGTAAAGAAAGAAAGAATAAATAAATAAACACACACAGGCATACACGCACGCACGTGCGCACACACATGCACACATACACACTACTGCCTTTGCAACCTTTTTTATGCTGTATTTTCAGGTAGGTGAAAGGGTTGTGCAGTTCTTTGTGTTCATGTAGAAGAAACATTAGCTACAAAGCTGTTTTCTGCTCCTCATATATGGTCCTAATGCAGCACTGTATGAGAAAATGCTATTACTAGACCTATTTTTTTTAATTTTCTTTTCTTTTTCAGACTCCAGTAATAAGTGAAGCCTTTCTAAAAGGTATCGCAGCGCAGTCCCCAGCAGATATGTTTGGATCTGTTTCTTATAACCCTTCTGCTCCACAACTTGCCGCTGTGCCCTCAGGTAAATCAGAAGTGTGTTAGCTGCTGATATGGCTGAAGGAGCATCTGCTAACATGAAGTGTCACATCACACTGAATATCTGCCTCTCCGTGCTCCTTCCAATTGTCTCTCTGTGTAATTAAGTAGTGAATGACACATTTTATTTCAAAGTAATGATAACCCAGATCTACACATTTCTGTGTGACAATGGTGAAATATGATACGTGTCATCCTAAAGCTAGTAGCTGGAAAGATGGTGTGTTTAAATTGTAGTTTTCACTTGGGCGAGACATTCCACAGGTAACATGACAAAGCTTTCTTTTTTGCTTTAAAGAGCTTCTGATCACTATCTTGTCAATATAAATCCTTCCTAGCAAGTATGTTCAAATTGTTTGCTGCTGGTGATGGTATTCAGCTGAATTGGAAGGGTATTGCTCTGATTTAACTTACTGCTGTGTCACAGTTATCCTGTTACTGATGGCGTTCTCCCTCAGAGAAGGTAGCCTATTTAATTAGGAGGAGGGAAGACATGCAGCTATTAGGCAGTCAGCTATAGATTTCTGTTAAAAGAAAGACTCCAGTCAGATATCAGATAATCTATATTACAGTTGCTGGACTCCAAACCAGAGCTTTGTATTCCATTAATTAATTATCATGGAAGTAATACTGTGACTTCTTTTTTTCATGTTAGATAACATGAAATGAACAACAGAGAATGTTTCCTCCTAGTCAGAGGTGTAGTGTAATGTGATGAGGACATCTAGTGGTGAAACAATATATGCTACTCCTTGTAAAATATCCTTTCAAATCCACTTATTTTTAAAGCAATATGTTCTGCAGTCAATGCATGTGAAAGTGCTTTCCTTAAATTGGTAGGATAAAAGTTTATATAATGCATTCATATCACCAGAAATCTTTAATATTTGTTAATATGTTAAGTTACTGAGGTTTCAGGAGTAAAATGCAGCATCTCTTAAAAGAGTGAAAACCTATTCATGAGTTTTCCGCAAAATAAACAAAGCCGTGGTTTATCATGGGATTACATTATTCTTTCAACAATCTGTCTGCATCAGTGATTTTCTTGAATTCTGTGTCATCCAGCTATTCCGTTAGTTTTGTTTTTTTATGATGAATAATTTTCTCTTTTACCTTTGAAGCAGTGACCCTGGGTTTAAGGTTCAATGTTGCATTATTAGTGACATCATGCAATACATTCCATTTATTATTTTGAATCATGTTTGCATTTATCTGTCCCAGTCCATCAGCAGTATAAAACAATTAGCTCAAGTGCTACACTGACAAAATATGTTTTTCTTGTGCGAAACAAGTGTTGAATGTGTCTACACCTCTGTCACTCAACACGTGAAAATAGAAAATCCTTATTGTGTTTATAGCATCACATGTTGTGTAACAAATAAAATGTGATGGTAGAGAAATTAATCATTGCTTATGTGAATTAGTGAGATTCCTCTGCCTGCAAAACATACATTATGCTCATTCTGCATATACCTGTTGCACCATATAATTAAGCTACTGGTTTAATCAGCTGAGATAGCTGTACTGCATGACTGCATCATAACAGTCAGAAGCCTTGATGAAGAACTTCCATGTGCTGTACCATTTGTTGGATTATTCAAGTGTCCAGGTGAAAATACAGAATAATTTGAAGGGGTGTATTAAACTCTTGTTTTGAAGCACTTTCAGAATTCTCATGCTAATTTCATATGCATTTTCTTTAATAAAAAATGAAAAAGAGAAGAGAAAAAGAATGAAAGAAAACGTGATATATGCCACCCCCCAAAAAAAAATAAGCACCATCTGATGTTTATTTTGTTGTATACATATAGAATGCTTTCAGTGGTAGGTGGGCATTGTGTGCACAAGTGATATTAACATGGGGAATATTGGGTTGCTATCTAAATACATATACCGCAGACTATTAAATATAAGTTGCTCCTTTTGTCTGGTTAAATCATTAATTTCACTAATCACTTATATCAGACTTTCCTGCAGTGGAACTCCAGCAACATTAAGAATATAGCAAATATACTTATGCTGATAGCAATTTATTGGTTTTTTTGATCATTTCCATCAAAAGAATATAATCCATCGCTTTATTATGAAACTTAAATACCACAACCGTCATTCTTGTTTTGTACTTTCACTAAATGGTGAGCACAAGACTGGGAAAACAATGTTAGTCTTAGTTTCTCCATGTGTTTTGGACTTCTTTTTAATCTATCAGACCATTAATATAATAATAGTACAGGAGGCATTTTAATTTAATATCAGAGGAGTTGGAGGGATTGCTGCACTAGGCAGGTGGTTTAGACCGTGTAACAATTCTATGCATTAGCATTTACAAATAAACTCATGAAACTTATCGCATTTAAGTTTTATTTCATTGTTGTTCAACTTTTCCATGCTGGTCTAGTTCATTTATCAGTCAAATTTCAGCCAACAGCTGACTTATTTTAGCCTGCAACTTGAAGTAGTTTGAATTGTAATAGAGATGCAGTTACAGATCTCATGTTTTCTGTTTATTAACTGAGGTAAATTTAAGATATGGTGAAACAGAATATGATATAATTTTGACACTTTTAGATATGTGTTCTTTAAACCATATTTAAATTATCTGCTTTTGATGCTGGCTGTTACTTTGTACAAAGATTATAAATTCTGCCTTTAATCGTGTTTTCTGATTGGTTTTAAGGTTATGTTGCCATGGGACCTGTTCAGCCATCTATGTGGAGTCAGCAAGCAATAGGAGTTCAACAGCCTGTGATCTTAGGCACCCAGCCTCATGTTTCTCAGGTGATGCAAGGAGCACAGCCAGTAGTCTGGGGCCAGCCTGCTCTGTTTTCTCCCACTCAGCAGCAGTGGGCAACAATGACTGGACAGTTTCAACCAGCTGCCTTCATGCCAACTCAAACTGTTATGCCTTTACAAGCAGCCATGTTTTCTACCATTGCTGCTCCGGTAGCTGCTGTTTCTCCAAGGAGTGACTCTGTTAAATCCAGTCCGCAGGGAAATAGACCTATTCAAAAAATGAATAAAGACATGTTTAAAGATTTCCAGATGGCAAAACCACCACCTGTGCCATCACGGAAAAACGATCAGGTCGTCCTCGACTGTACTTCTGAAGCCTTCTCTAGCTATTTTAATAAAGTAGGGCTGGCACAAGACGTAGATGACTGTGATGATTTTGACATCTCACAATTAAATTTGACTCCTGTGACCTCAACAACACCATCAACCAATTCACGTAAGTATCATTAAACCTTAACTCTCATGGCAATAAAACTTGTGTGTCATTTGTTTACATTATGCACTGTTAAGTTTGACTTTCCTGTCACTACTCATTATGTTATATGATGCCAGAAGTAGTAGTTCATCTGTACTTAATAATGAGTTACTTCACTGATGCTGACTAAAATGACATAGTGATGAGATGCTAACATTGCTGCCTCACACTTTTTGGTAATTTTTTTTTTTTAATTTCCTGCCCGGGCTGCATTATGTGAAGAGCTTCCATATTCACTTTCTGTCCATGTGTGTGTCTGCTTTCAGTGAGTACCTCAAAGAGATGCGTATTTGTAAATTAGTGAGCTACCAAATTCCCCATAGGTGTTTGTGCACTGCGCATGGGCACCCTCACTGTTGTTGTGTCTTTCGGCTTTTCCCGGTTAGGGGTCGCCACAGCGGAACTTCGGTGTGCTAGTGATTGGCAGTTGATTTTTACTTGCTGAGTTGCCAGCCCTGACGCACAACCTTCAACGAAGGTACGCCCATTCACGCATGTCTCCATGCAGAAGACTCTCTAGCTGAGAATCGAACCGGACAGCGTCTTACTGTGAGGCAACAACGCTACCGCAGCACCACCACTGCGGACATGGGCACCCTCACTGTACTCTTGCCATATCCAGTACACATTCTCTTCCATAGGTCTGTATGGGCACCCTTGCTGTACTCTTGCCATATCCAGTACTCATTCCCTTCCATAGGTCTAGTGCTCCTTGGGATAGGATGCAGTTCTGTCTCATCTCTGAAGTAGATAAGGAAAGTACAGCAAAAATAAAAACCTTCAGTATTTCCATCTAACATAACAGAAACTGAAATGTTTTGACTAAATCAGTGGCAAAACCCTACCAAAAAAGTTTTTTTTTTTTTTTTATGTAAACGTATTATTTTAATTTATTTCTACACAGTCTTAAGTAACATGGATATTCTGTTTGTTATTTAGTAATAAGTGATAAGTAAGAATTTTAGAGGAAAAAAGAACTAAATATTATGCATATTAGTACAAAAGTGAAAAATGGCACAGCAGAATTCTAATAAATACTTTTTAAAATAATATACATTAACTCACTTCTATAAAACCTGTGCTTTGTCTGGCTAAGGTATAGCTGTATTCAACTGGACATGTAAGAGAATTTAAGTACCTTTTATCTGCACTTTTTTCAAATAATACAGCATTTTAATTGATTTATTTGTGTTGCATTGAATATTAACTGAACTGGAAGTTTTGACTCTGTTTTTTCAGTTAGTGTTTATTAGATTTTATTGCCTGTTAGAATCCTGCATAGACAGTAATTGCACTTGGGGGTAGTCTCATTCATTGATATCCTGTTAATGCCTATTTAAGTGGAACATTTTGGAATATTTTCTGCTTAAAACCTGAACTTTGGCCGGCTAAGATATAGCTGTATTCAACTGGATGTATAAGAGAATTTAAGTACCTTTTATCTGCACTTTTTTCAAATAATACAGCATTTTAATTGATTTATTTGTGTTGCATTGAATATTAACTGAACTGGAAGTTTTGACTCTGTTTTTTTCAGTTAGTTCCCTACCCACACTCCCTGGTTTTGTTTTGGTGTTAATCTTGGTGGCTTTGAAACTGCCCACCTCTCTTGTAAATTTGTGTTTGGATACTCCTTCTGGGCCCATCTCATTTGCTCACTCAACTGTGTGTATTGAGATCATGTTCTGATTTCAGGCACTCCTACTGTATACAAAGAGAGCATCTGGGAAAGGGAAAAAAATTAAGCTTGTTTCCTGCCTTTCCTATAAGTGGTCTAGACTGTTTGAAGGCTTCTGAGCCCACAAGCCTTTCTGTGTTGGAGAGAAGCTTGCCTTCAAGCTTAATTTTGTTTCTTAGAACTAGCCACTTTTCTAGTTTCAGCACTCAAATCTGTTTCTTTGAACTCAGCACTTGTTCAGAACTCATTGTAAGCACTATATAAGCTGCAAATTACTACAGCACTCAACTTTCCTCACTTGTCTTGAGGAAAGCAGATTTTAGTTCTTAATAAATAAGTACCTATCCAGGCATGTCTAAGGGTCAGCTCCCGGTGATTTCTCCTGTCTGCCAGATGAATCTGGGCATCTTGGGGCAATGCAGCAGTTGCCTCATGTACACAGATAACCCTCTCCTCCTACCATCCAACACTACAACCTGTGAGAGATGCACTTATATAGCCAAACTGGAAGCAAAGTTCTCTTCACCAAAGACTGGACTAGACAGTCAAGAGGAGAAGATAAACACTTGCACCACACCACACTCATCACATAGTCCCTCAAATCCTACACCACCAAAACACACACATAGAAACACAAAACACACACCTACATTTGCGGAGGCTCTCAATAAAAACCTGCCCAAGCATCAGGGACCTCCAAAGCAGAAACACAAGCAAACTCCACTCCCAAACACAACTCAAATGACACATAGCCGACAAACGCAGTATGCTACTCAACCACAGCCCATAAGGCATAACAATGTACCCAACACTCTAGTCATAGGTGACTCTATAGTCAGGCACACTGATGTTCCACTCACCAGGCTAAACAAGGAGAAAGTTACTGTCAGCTGCCGGTCAGGTGCCAGGATCCGCCACATAATGCACGCACTCAGGTCACTCCACAACAAGTACAAATATGACACTGTCATTGTCCATGTTGATGTGAATGACCTGAGACGTACCTCCCTGGACTATATGAAAAGAGACATGGAGGAGCTGTCTGATCTTGTAGCCCAGGCAGGTATGACCATAACCCTGAGTAGCATCCTGCCATCACCCAGAATGATACCACAGTACAAGGACAAAATGATTGACTTCAACAATTGGCTAAGCTTCTGGTGTCATTCTAAGGGGATCCAGTATTTGTCTGCCTGGGACGACATGATTGACAGACCACGATGCATTGCCAGAGATGGCCTGCACCTGTTGCCCTTGGATTCCGGATACTGGCAAAGGCTCTTGCCACCCCTATAGTGCCTTTTTTAGGCAAGGTTCAAATGACAAATTCACCACCATAACAGGTACAAGCAGAAAAAATCTGAGGGTAATGCTACTCAATGCTAGAAGTCTAAACCTCAAAATGCACTCACTCGAGGCACTCCTTAAAATGGAGAACATCGACATCTGTGCAGTGACAGAGACCTGGTTCAAAGCTCCAGAGAGCACCCCTGCATTACCAGGCTATAATTCATACCACACCTTTCGGCCACCTAACCCGGAATGAAGCACTAAAGGTGGAGGCATGTCCATATTCATTAAGGATATCCACACCTCCAGGCTAGTTGCACAGCATAATGCATCTGAGATTATCTAAGTGCAACTAACTCTGGGCAGGATTGCAATCCAAATTGTAGCTTGCTACAGACCCCCCCACCATGCCCCAGGATTCCCACTCCTCATTTCTTGATACACTGGAAAGTATTAGGGTACAACACAACACCCTAATAATGGGCAATTTCAACTACCCCACCATTAACTGGGAAAACTACTCATGTACCAACTCTTTTGCTCAACGTTTTTTGGAATTCATAAATTCCAATGCCTTGGATCAACTTATTCACACCCCCACCAGGAGCAGCAATATCCTAGACCTGGTCATTACCAACATGGGCAATCGGTGTTCCACACCAGAGGTCAGTTCCTTGTTGGTCAGATCTGACCACAAGCTAATCACCCTAGACATCCACATCATGCCCCCACCCCCAATTAGGGAAACCACCATAAAAAACTTCTCCAAAGCCAACATCACACTTCTTAAGACAGAAGTGGCAAACTTCATGACACTCATGCAGACGGACAATAGAGGTACAACTGCTGAATCCTACACAAATGCACTTTATAAGCACTTACACGAGTGCATGGATCATGCTATCCCTAATAGAACCAAGATGCTATCCTCCAAAAAAAGGAAGCTAATCTGGTGGGCCTCTGCCATAAACAAACTCTACAACAGAAGAATGAAACTGTTGCAAAAAACAGTAAAATCCCATGACTGGAGGAACTCCCTGGTCAACCTCAGTAAGAAGCTGAGATCCCTCATAAAATCCTCCACAGCTAGTTACGAAAGCAAAATTGTCACTGACTCTAAAGACAACCACAAAGCAGTCTATAGCTATGTCAAGAATCTCAATGGCAACACTCAGATCTGCTCTGAGTTACAGCACAATGGCACTAAATATACAGAACCAACTGATATTGCCAACATCCTGGCAGATAGGTTCAGTGCTAATGTTACCCCCCTCTCACCCCCTAGAGGGCCCATCTCTATTCCGGAAGAATGCAAAGTTCCTGTAATCATGGCTGCACAGGTAAAAAACACACTCTCCAAAGCCAAGAACACAGCATCCATGGGACCTGACAATATCCCAGGCTGTGTTCTACACGAACTACAGAATGAACTGGCACCCTACCTGAGTACCATGTTCAAACATAGCCTCACCTCAGGCTTTGTGCCCACTGAATGGTGCACCATGATGGTTATCCCACTCCACAAAGGGGGAGCCACGACGGACCCCGGGAACTACCACCCCATTAGCCTGATGAGCCTGGTCTGCAAAGCCATGGAACGTATCATTATGGAACTCATAAACAAAAACATTGGTAATCTCCAAACCCTGGACCCTACCCAGTTCGGGTTTGTAAAAGGCAGATCATGTCTCCTAAACCCGATTGACTTCTTTGAAGCAGTCACCAAAGCCATAGATGAGGGTAAGGTGGTTCACACAGCTTATCTAGATCTCGCCAAGGCTTTCAACACCATCCCCCACTATGGAATTATAGATAAGCTCACTAAACTAGGTATAAATCTCTATGTCACAAGATGGGTTGCCAACTGGCTCATGGACAGAACCCACACTGTGAAAGTAGCAGACTCCAAATCCGACTTCAGACCAGTGACAAGTGCAGTACCACAGGGTTCAGTCCTGGGTCCTCACCTGTTTGGTATCTACTTCTCTGAAGTACAGGCTAACACAGAAGGTCTTTGGCTAACAAAGTTTGCAGAAGACTGCAAACTAGGAGCCATAATTGAAACTCCTAATGATGTGGACATACTACAAAAGGGCCGAACCTGGACAGATCACTGGTGTCAAAGCCATGGTCTGAAGCTCAATGCCAAAAAGTGTATTGTCATCCCCTTTGGTAAAAACTCTGTACCCATGAACTACCACATAAGTGGTAGTCTACTTAATGCCAAAAGTGTGATAAGAGTCCTTGAGACACAGGTGGATAGTAATCTCTCCTTTGATAATCACATTGCCACAGTGGTCAGGAAATCCTTCTACGTGGCTCACCTCATCACAAAAGGTTTCTCATCCAGAAAAAAAAGGTCATTGTTTCTCTCTACTCATCACTCATTAGACCCATTATAGAGTACAACACCCCTTTTGGTATGTACCTCACAAGACATCTACAACAACTGGAAGGGCCACAGAAATACCTCACAAAGAGGATTACTGGCCTCAAACAGATGCTCTACGCAGACCATCTCAAAAAACTTCAGCTTTACTCTGTCGCATATCGCCTATTCAGAGGCAATCTCTGCCTAACATACAAAGCTATGTCAAACCCAGAGCTGTTGGACATGTTCCACTTAAAGAAATCCCAATCCCTCTGATCTACATGCTCTAGGGACATAAACCTTGTCACCACAATAAGCAGAACATGCTGGAGGGATAGATTCCAGTCCCAGAGACTTCTCATACTCTGGAACAGATTGATTTGCTATGTAAAGTCAGCTGTGGGTGATGCAGTGCTACTGTGTGCAGTATTCTGTGTGGAGTCAGAATATCCACTCTGTCTTTTTCTGGCTATTGGCCCTAGGGCCTATATAAGCCTAGCCAAAAAGGTACCCTTGTTTTCGCCACCCAAGATAATTATTTTCCTGTGCCCCTGTCGAGCAGAGCCACAGAAGTGATCCCTGGGGTGAATTTCCTATTTCCCATCCAATCATCAAGACCTTTCTTGAAGAGTGCTAATGAGGAGCTCTGTTTGACATAGATATGCTCTGAATTGTTCCATAATGGTGCAAAATATACTGAACCTACAGACATAGCCAACATCCTGGCAGACAGATTCAGCACAAACTTCTCCCCCCCTTCTCCCCCAAAGGAGCAAATGCCTATCCCAACTGAATGTAACCTCCCTGACATCACAGATGCACAGGTGAAAGCTGCCCTCTCCAAAGCATCTATGGGACTGGACGGTGTCCCAGGCTGTGTCTTACATTAGCTCCAAGAAGAAGTGAACCCTCACATTAAGTCACTGTTCAAACTTAGCCTTACTACAGGATATGTACCCAAAGAATGGCATACAGCTACAGTGGTCCCACTCCACAAAGGTGGTGCCACAATGGACCCCGGGAACTATCGCCCCACAAGCCTGACTAGTCTGTTCTGTAAAGCTATTATGGAACTCATAAACAAAGACATTGGGAGCCTCCAGACACTGGACCCTACCCAATTCGGCTTTGTTAAGGGCAGATCTTGCCTCTTAAACCTAGTTGATTTCTTTGAAACAGTTACCAAAGCCATAGATGAGGGCAAGGTAATCCACACAGCCTACCTGGACCTCGCAAAAGCCTTCAACACAATACCCCACTCGAGCATCATAAATAAGCTTACCAGCTTAAATATCAACCCCTATATCACAAGATGGGTTGCAAACTGGCTCAGAGAGAGAACCCACATGGTCAGAATTGCAGATGCCATGTCCGAATCCAAACCAGTTACAAGTGGCATCCCACAGGGCTCAGTTCTGGGACCTCTCTTGTTCGGTATATACTTCTCTGAGGTTCAGGCTAACATAGGGGGATTATGGCTGACAAAGTTCGCAGATGACTGCAAACTGGGGGCCATAATTGAATCT
>NC_056744.1:675088311-675095811 GCF_019279795.1 Protopterus annectens | reverse complement strand
AATACCTGTAGCTGTGGTAGCCTGTTCCTGGTCAGGCGAAAATGAGGAGAAAAATATTAGTCATCTGTTGATTCTGTGCTTTATCCCAAACAGGACTGTGATATGACCCTGTTAGGACAAAGATGGTAATTAAATGAACATGAGTGAGGTAGCAGTTAGAGGTCAACAGCCCAGAGAAAAAAGTTTCGAGCTTACCTGGGATTTTAAGAAGAACAGCTGCTCCTGGTCTTCAGTGTGTGTGTATGTGTGTGTGTGTGTGTGTGTGTGTGTGTGTGTGTGTGTGTGTGTGGGAGGGTTGTAATATTGTCTGGACACCAGATATTACAACTCTTAACTTCTTTGCTCAATCATTCTGGGTAAAGCCAAACATAATGGCAGAATACAGGGGCAAAATCAGGAACACTTTTTAAATATTACTCCAATTCACTTAAATAGTACATAGAATAACACGTTTTGCATCCGTGTGCATTTTTTATAGAAAATAAGAACTAGGAAACTGTAATGTCTGGGATTATTGACTGTCTGTAATACTGAATCATTTAGCAGCTAATCAAAATTTTTACAATACCCAGGGCAAAAATATTAGGCAGAATCAGGGACATTCTCTGAAATCCGGGTCAGTGACCGGTATACATTACTCCTGATGACTGCTAAATAGCCACTGATCTGGTGAGGTGGTACTAATGTTACATAATGTATTATCATTTAATGAAATCAGTGTAAAATTAGTATTACTGTGGCTTATGCTTGTGTGAATGTGTTTATGTGGGGGTCGGGGGTGCAGTGTAAGTAACAAACTGGTTATAATTTGCTTCACTGTCTATCATGTTATCATCAACACTGCCATGTGTGGGTGGGGAGACATGTTTGCAGTATATTTAAGAGTAACAAGTTGGCCTTAATTTCTTTTAATTACCATCACAAACATAAACCTTACACATGATAGGTGGCATCTATGGTAGTTTGGCAGGAAAAAGATGTGCGCGAAAGCAACTGCTCATTGTCACAGTGAGTGGCACTGCCATTTCACAGCGCTTTGCTCTTGTTGAGTACTTAGATGTGTCTTTTCCTATGTGAAGTCTGCATGCTCTCTATCTATATATGTCTATCCATGTGTTCTGGTTTCCTCTAGCACCTCAAAAACATGCAGTAGGTGAATTGCCATTCTTCCAGTTTCCCTGAAGATGTACAGGGAGACAGTTTGTATGTGTGTGTGTGTGTGTGTGTGTGTGTGTGTGTATGTTTGTGTAGAAGTATCTCTGAGTTTTATCTTTGCATTCAAACATTACTGCTGAGCACATACATAACTCTTCATGGTAGCAGAAAGAAATGCAGTTAACAAGTAATTATTTTTCAAAATAAGGCGTAAAATACATCACAAAATATTCAACCCTTTAAAGCTTTTAGAGGTCTTTTGGGCCTCACACCCCTGACTGTATAAATGGATTTCAAAATCGACTTAGTGGTGGCCTCTGACCTCAACTACACTCACTCTAAAACAAACCCTGCTCAGAGTTATGTACGGAAGGATTTTGTAGCTTGTGTGGGGTGCTTTGGATGGCATGGTCATTACTTCTTTAATTTTCCTCAAAATCAAACCTCTGAATTATATACAAGACGACATTATATCTTGTATTGGGGCTGGGGATGAGGTAGACATTGTTTCTTTTACTTTTCTCACAGACCTTAGAAGTATGCAAATCAGTTTACTGTAGCTTGTGTAGGAGCAATGTTCTTTCTAGTAGAAGAATACATTACTGTGGTCATTATTTTTTTTCACTGTCCTCACAGTTGTACATCAGGCTTGTATCTGGGTTGCTGCCTTTGGGGGAATGGGATAAGAAGTGTGGAGGCATGCTATATGTATGTATGTATGAGAGCAGTCACTTCAAGTGCATGAATAGGGCCATTTGAGCATCTGTTTTCTTCCCAATCTAACACCAGAGAGATGCACAGACAGGGACTATATCGTTTACTGTGAGCTAATATTTGTTGGCTTTCAACACTGAGTCTTGTGTGCAACTTATGAGTTACTTGAAAAAAAAAATGAGACTTAAATTTTTTCTTACTCATGATTTTTGTTCAGGGGTACCACTGGATTAAAAAGAAAAGTGCTCTAAAATGCACCTCAGAACATCTAAAACCTTGTGACTTCTAGGGCCTAGTGGAGTCCAGGCCCCTAGCTTAACTGAATTATTTTGTACACAGTTACTGATGTGTTTTGTTGGCTAGGTAAGGCATGTTGAAAGGATGCAAGGAAAAGTAAAGCTGAACAGCAACACTGAATTTCTTTTCTTTTCCTAATCATACATTTGTTTAAATTGTTTTTTGATGAAAAGGTTGTACCAAAAATAAAATAAAATATAGAAAGGCGAGTTGTCTTTAAAAAGCTGAATAATAAGTCAACATCCAAGAAAAGGAATACGAAAAAGTAATGTGCATGGTCTGGAGAGCCTGGGATGGGGGAAAAACAGGAAGGGACTATAGAGTATGTGTGCAAAGAGAGGTGAAACATTAGGCAGTGGAGTGTACCATGCAGCCATTTGCCTAGGGCTTCATTTCATCTAAGACCAGCCCTGTAAATAGGATTGTTATAATGTATCATCATTTCATCTAAATGCCAGTCATCATTGTTGATGTCCCTCTGTGATACTGGCAAACATGGTGTTTTAAAGACCATTGCAGCCACAGTTCAGGCTAAGTGTAATATGCATATAATGTGTGTGTGTGTGTGTGTGTGTGTGTGTGTGTGTGTGTGTGTGTGTGTGTGTGTGTGTGTGTGTGTGTGTGTGTTTACTGAACTAATTTGCGATGTCTGAAGGAAACAGTCTTTATTAGTTTTTCATTTCAAGGCTGTTTATTTACAGAAAAGAAGTGAATAGTAAAGCTTCTTACAAACATAGTGAGGGGAAAGGCAAAACAAAAAATAGATGTATATCATTACTAGTGGTATAGAAGATATTGGTTATTATATAGTGACTGGCCATTAATATTGAATAATGAGCATGCTGATTTGCCAGCACAATCAGCGTGGCCATTGTAAATCCCAGAATATACCAACGGAAAAAGGTTCAGTCACCCGGACTTCTTTCCATTCGTATATTCCATAACTTTTTTTTTTAATCAAATTTTAAAAATCTATAATCCGGACTCCGGACATACCAGAGAGGGTAGCATGGAGGAAATACAAAGAAAATCAGGTATGTTATTTAAAACTAAAGACATGTACCTGATTTTCTTTGCATTTCCTCCATTTGGTCTCTCTCCTACTCCTAAAGTAGCCGAAACTTGTTTTTTAATAAACCCCCCCCCCCAAAAAAAACAAAACAAAAATGGAGCACCGGAGACTTTCTTTTCTCCATTGCTTTTTTTTCAAAGCATTGATGTACTGGGTATGCATGGGAATGCAAGTCCCATATGCATACGCAGTACATCAAAACAAGGCGGCAGGATACCACCAGCTGCGGAAGAACAGTGCAGCGTCATTATACAATAATAATGTCATTGTATAATAGCAATAACCAACTCTGTGGTTGTGGTATATTGAAATTTACCCATAGTTGGCTTTATGTAATCACTCGGGCTTCACCCTTGTGATTAAACCACACCAATCGTGGGTAAATCTTCAATATACCACACAACATGATTGGTTATTGCCTAAATAACTCATAAATTATATTTTCTCAGTCTTTGGTTTCCTTGTGGAGCAGATCATTTCTTAGGTCAAAGTACTGGTAAGAAGTGAGGCTGTTTTGTTCTTTTGGTGCCCCATTTACTTTTGCTATGTTTCATCTAACTATACTTAGTTTATCATCTTCCCACTGAGTCTTCTTAAAATTTGAATGGTTTATCTGTGGGTCACAAAAGTCAGCATCATTTTATTTAGTACTCTGACATGTAGTGTATTATACTCTTGGAATATTGTCAGGATATGGAACAACCTACCTATATTTATCTGCATAGAACAAAGCCCCTCTAACGTCAGAACTGTGGTGTACAATCATCTTTCCAATTGGACATGTAATTGTTCAATTGATTCCTTTGCCATTACTTAATTCTGTCAATCCAAACCTAATTCTGATCATATCTAGTTCCTGCTGCAACTATAGTTTTGTTGATAATTCATAACCAACTTTTAATTACTTAATTCTTCCTCCTGCTTTCTGTAACTCCCTAACCAATTTCCCCCCTCTTCTCTCCCTTCTTCCACTTTCCTTCTACTTCTGTCTTCTTCCCTCCCTTATATTTTTCTTTCTCTTTCATCTACTGTCCATCCTACTTACTTTTTCCCTTCCCCATCTTCCTTCATAGGTTCATAAGTTCATAGGTTCATAGGTACTAGGCTATCGGCCCTGGGGCCTATACAAGCCCAGCCAAAAAGGTACCCTGGCTTTTGCCACCCAAGAAAATTATTTTCCTGTGCCACTGTCGAGCAGAGCCACAGAGGTGACCCCCCGGGTGAATATATGCATCAAGCCTGCAGAGAATTTGTAAGCTATCAAACCATCTCCCACAATTTTGGATTGTGTAAGGAAAATAGAAAACCCAGGAAAAGACAGAGTGGATATTCTGACTCCACACAGAATGCTGCACACTGTAGCACTGCATCACCCACAGCTGACTTTACATAGCAAATCAACACATAAATAAACAGAAAGTAACCAAATCTCATACTGATTACATAATCATGTTTGCCTTTTGTAGAAGTAAAAACCAGCAAAAAGGTGACAATGTGGTGTATGAATGTGGAGGTAACAAATGAGTAACCCAGAAACATTAAATATGCACAATTTTTATTCAAAAACATAAAGTAGTAAGTAGAGTTGTCATCACAAGTAGTCTGTATTTAACATTTCTAGTTAACTCATTTCTTACCTGTGCATTCATATACCACATTGTCACAGTTTTGCTCTTTTATGGTGATTTTCTTGGCTGACTTAAGGCTTTTGTAATTGTTTTTCACTTTTTTCATAGGTTCATAGGTAGGTACTAGGCTATTGGCCCTAGGGCCTATATAAGCCTAGCCAAAAAGGTACCCTTGCTTTCGCCACCCAAGAAAATTATTTTCCTGTGCCCCTGTTGAGCAGAGCCACAGAAGTGATCCCTGGGGTGAATTTCCTATTTCCCATCCAATCATCAAGACTTTTCTTGAAGAGTGCTAATGAGGAGCTTTGTTTGACATAGATAGGTAGTCTGTTCCAGAGTATGGGAAGTCTCTGGGACTGGAATCTATCCCTCCAGCATGTTCTGCTTATTGTGGTGACAAGGTTTAGGTCCCTAGAGCATGTAGCTCGGAGGGATTGGGATTTCTTTAAGTGGAGCATGTCCAACAGCTCTGGGTTTGACATAGCTTTGTATGTTAGGCAGAGATTACCTCTGAATAGGCGATATGCGACAGAGTAAAGCTGAAGTTTTTTGAGATGGTCTGCGTAGGGCATCTGTTTGAGGCCAGTAATCCTCTTTGTGAGGTAGTTCTGTGGCCCTTCCAGTTGTTGTAGATGTCTTGTGAGGTACATACCAAAAGGGGTGTTGTACTCTATAATGGGTCTAATGAGTGATGAGTAGAGAGGAACAATGACCTTTTTTTTTCTGGATGAGAAACCTTTTGTGATGAGGTGAGCCATGTAGAAGGATTTCCTGACCACTGTGGCAATGTGATTATCAAAGCAGAGATTACTATCCACCTGTGTCCTAAGGACTCTTATCACACATACTTAAGTAGACTACCACTTATGTGGTAGTTCATGGGTACAGAGTTTTTACCAAAGGGGATGACAATACACTTTTTGGCATTGAGCTTCAGACCATGGCTTTGTCACCAGGCTTCTGTCCAGGTGAGGCCCTTTTGTAGTATGTCCAAATCATTAGGAGTTTTGATTATGGCTCCTAGTTTGCAGTCATCTGCAAACTTTTTTAGCCAAAGACCTTCTGTGTTAGCCTGTACTTCAGAGAAGTAGATACCAAACAGAAGAGGATCCAGGACTGAACCCTGTGGTACTCCACTTGTCACTGGTCTGAAGTCGGATTTGGAGTCTGCTACTTTCATCCTCTTTTTTTCCACATAACCTCTCCCCTATATGTATATATATATATATATATATATATATATATATATATATATATATATATATATATATATATATATATATATATATATATATATATATATATATGTACTCCTTTTATGTCTTTCTTTCTACACATATGTCCTATTGTTTATTTTATGTAACACCTGAATTTACATATATTTCTTGGTGCTCATAACTGTGTAATATTGAACAATTTTGTTTTGCCTAGTATTATGCCATATGATAAAATACAAAAAACAGAATCAGGACAAAGAAAGCGGCACTTAAACAGCAAACAAATACATTTAATAAATGTAAAGCGCTTTTCGTTTGTGTGAAATGCACAAACTTCTTCAGACAAATAGTTACATTTAGTGTCCACCTTATATACACAAACTAATGTCAGCTCAATAAAACAATCAAGAAGTAAAATACTAAACAACATTTAAAGAAATAGTAACCATATTTATGCCATCAGAAAAAATAAACATGAAAATGCTTTGGCTAAACATGTTTCTTGTCATCCAGACCACAATTTTAAATTTATGGTGATAGATCAGGTCATTCAGAATCCAAGAGGGGGCCCAGTTGGCTTAAAATTGGAAGAGCTTGAACTCACTTGGCAAATTAGACTGAACGCGTACAATGTGCCTGGATTAAATTAAATCTGCTCTGTCAGCAGTATTTTAAAGATTAAAAGTTTACCAAGATGAACTTGTTAGGTATCATCTTACTTTAAGTTTTTACTTCTTGTTTTTAATATTTTAATTTTTCAACTTTCACTGATATTGAGTTATAGTTAGTTGTTCTATTAGTATCTAAGTAGGGGGCATATTGTGCCTTACAGCTTGTACCGTAGGTGGTCCTTTGTGGTTACTATTTCTTTAAATGTTGTTTAGTATTTTACTTCTTGATTGTTTTATTGAGCTGACATTAGTTTGTGTATATAAGGTGGACACTAAATGTAACTATTTGTCTGAAGAAGTTTGTGCATTTCACACAAACAAAAAACGCTTTACATTTATTAAATTTATTTGTTTCCCCTTTAAGTGCAGCTTTCTTTGTCCTGATTCTGTTTTTTGTATTTTATCAGTTTGTTTGTTGGCCTAAGTTTGTGCACTAGTATTATGCCATGTTATTACTCTCTGTACTATGAATATGTTTAATTATACTGTTAGATTAATGTTTTATCAGTTTTATCTGCTTTCTATAAATGTTTGATAATTTCTTTATATAATTTTCTTGATCTTTTTGAAATTGTTTGAAACTTTTTTGAAACTTTATGCAAGTCTTGGAGCTTTTCTCCCCAGGCCACCACTGAAAATGGGCTTACTTTCAGCTGAGTTAGTTCAGTTTTTAGTTAGATGTCTATCACTTTGCCTCATGGAATTAAGCATCTTATCATCTAATCTTGCCTTGCTGCATTAATTAA
>NC_056744.1:674803311-675083311 GCF_019279795.1 Protopterus annectens | reverse complement strand
CTTTACTTTGCTGTAGTGCAATCTCAGAGTTGATATATTTAAGTAGGGGTGTGTATTTTATATAACATGTATACTATAATATTGCATAACATGTTTTCTCTGTTTTTTCATTTTTTTAGTCAACCGATCTGGCAACTAGGCTTCAGCAAAAGTGCACTTTCGTTGACATGCGCATCTACTTTGTTCAATGTAACTTATTTTCGAACAAACAAAGTAGATCCATATATATATATATATATATATATATATATATATATATATATACACACACACATTGAATTCTTGAATGCTTGATTAGCTTTCTGTTTCTTCCCTTTTCTAGTGAATGGATGAGATCACCTCTTGTTTGAATATTTGCTTAGTGATATGGGTTGTTGATGGTTGATGTTTTATGTTTACTTTGGCCATTTCATTGCATTTCCAACAGAATGTATGTCTCCATTGAGTTCCATCCCTTTTGCAGTATGATATAGTCAAGCTAAAGATATTTTTATATTTTCAGTTTCTACCAGAATAGCATTTTTTCCTCTGCATTTTGGGGGTGCATACTTATATAACTCCAGGATTAGTTTCTTTTTCTTAGCTCAACTGAGTACCATAGTTAGATCCAGTATCTTGTCAGGGATGAATTAGAGTGAATAGATATCAGTGAGTGAATGAATGGCTAAAAATATAAGTAATGTGAATGTGGATGTGTGTGTGTGTGTGTGTGCACGTGTGTGTGTGTGTGTGTGTGTGTGTGTGTGTGTGTGTGTGTGTGTGTGTGTGTGTGTGTGTGTGTAGGGGCATAGGCATTGCGTGTTTCTGTGCCTGTGTCTGTGTGTATGCCTATCTCTGTCTCTGTGTATCAAAACGTTTCAAATAAGATATGATTTTGTTTCATATTCATCTAAAAGCATAACATTTAATCCCAAACTGTAGTGTTTGAACAGACACTTTACAGCTTGACCCTATTAGAGTCTGAGTGCAAGGGTCTACTACCATCTTTAATGTAAAAACAGATATGCTTTTATCACTTCCTATGTTATATAAAATACATGGAGTTGCAAATTATTGTTCTGCTGACATGATGTGTAATGCTTTTTATGACTTAACTGTTTACATTACAGAACTGAAAAAATGCTTGTCTATCAGTTAAAAAGAAAATGTAATCATATACAAAATCAGCAATAATGCATACGTCCTTTCTTGTTTACTTTTGCATCTATCAGCTTAAGTTCTGTATTTCTAATGGGATAGTTAATCAGCAGATATTCTCAACTTCTGCATAATTCACCACTGCACTGGGCATTCCAGTGTGTAATTACCACTGACATATCAGAAGAGTATTGTAGGCTAGAGTTATACAAAATTCATGTTTGCAGTGGTGTACATCTATGGAAAATGTAGCCTATAATAACATTATGTTTTTAATAAACTTATAAAGCAATTTACTTTTTGAAACATTTTTGTGGCACCTTTAAAACACTTAGTGCTTATTATACCTTTGAAGCTTTTGTTTTAGTAGCAGAATATATTTGATAAAATGTTAATTATGATGAGAGAAAATATATTTATTTATTAATTTTTATTTATGGTTAACCAGTTTGTTAACTGTTCATGGATACTTTTCAGCCACAATCCAGTCCAATGGTTTTATAACATTTTAATATATTGTTTCAGTATATCTGGGTTTATGCATATTAACAATAATTAGATAAACACACACACACACATATATCTATATATATATATATATATATATATATATATATATATATATATATATATATATATATATATATATATATATATATATATATATATGGGTCTAGCACATTTCACTGAAACTCAAATTAGTGTGCACTTTTCACAGAAAGCTCAGTTCACTGAAAACTCAAATCACTGAAACACATTTCACTTAAAGTTATATATAGCCTTTTCCCCACTGTAGTGCAACCCTGGAGTTAGTATATATAGTAAGGGAGTGTGGGGGTCACCGCCCTCCACATATTTTAAGTATATATTATGTTCAGAAAAGAGTAATATATTGGAATTGCAAGTATCCATGTATATAGTTCAAAATATTTAAAATATGTGGGGGGCTAAATCCCCCACACCCCCCTTACTATATATACTTACTTCAGGGTTGCACTACAGTGGGGAAAACGCCATATATAACTTTCAGTGAAATGTGTTTCAGTGAATTAAGTTTTCAGTGAATTGAGCTTTCAGTGAAAAGTACACACTAATTTGAGTTTCAGTGAAATGTGCATTCAGTGACAGCCCTAGACCCTCATATATATTTATATGTGTGTGTGTGTGTGTGTGTGTAATGATGATGACTGGTATTGTGCAGTACAGTTTAAGTAGATTATAGGCAATTATCTTGATGTAAAATTTTCAACACAGACATAATTGCACATCTATGATGACATCAGTAGCACCTTTTCTGTATCTTTTCCTTTGCAAAACAATTGGGAGATCATCTAAAGATAATTATGTTCCTTTAGATATGTGACTGCCAAAAGCCATTGTCCCAACAGATAAAACAACTGTTGATTTCTTATGTTACATGGAGAAAAATCTTAACTTCTGATGCCTGTGTCATTCCATAGCTCCAACCCCCGCTCCAAGACAGAGTTCCCCATCAAAATCATCCACGTCACATACCAGCAGTGACCCTGCTCCTGACGATCCATTTGGAGAAGGGTTTGGAAGCCCAAGTAAAAGCGAGGAACAAGACATTGTAAGTAGTGCATCTCCTGATATTTAAACATGTCACAGTCATGCTGTCATTTCAGTACAAAAAAATATATATAAAACAAGATCCTATTCTCAAAAAGCGAAATAACACGTAATGTACCTGCACACAGAAATCTGTGTTTGGCAGATACACACATACATACATATATATATATATATATATATATATATATATATATATATATATATATATATATCACACATACACTAAATTAACAAGAAAACATGATTATGTGCTGTGTGATTTTTATACTGTTATTAGTTATGAGTGCATTTATTTATTTATTTTGGATATATAAGTGCAGAGCAGGTCATTGTCAGAAGTAGTTGAAGGTGGATAAGAACAACAGCATGGCTTAAATTAGGCCAATTAACAGCAGGTTTGTGCATGCAGATGGTAAAAGAAGTGGAAGTAATCCACTTTTAGTCTGACAAATTCCATAATTGATGCATTCACTTATTAATAATGTTGTTACGTTTGTATACAATTATATTTCCAATTAACAGTGTTTTCTTGGAAGAAGCACAGAAGCAGTTTCTTCTCTTATGTTATCTGTTGTGTATTGGCTCCATTTCTCATTGTTCTTTTAAAACATAATAATTATGTGTAAACCAGAGCTGTAATTCTATGTACTTCTTTTATTTACAGTAGTTGCTATATTGTGTGCAGATGGGTTAGCATTGTCACCTTACAGCAAGACATTCTCCAGTTTGATTCTCGGCTGGGGTGCCTTCTGTGTGGAGTCTGCATGTCTTCCACGTGGTCGCATGGGTTTCCTCTGGGTGCTCCGGTTTCCTCCCACATCCCAAAGACATGCTGTAGGTGGATCGGACACTCTAAATTGGCCCTAGGTGTGAGTGCATGCGTGTGTGCCTTCTGTGGAAGGTTGGGCTAGCAACTCGACACCGTAAAACTCCACTGCCAATCACAAGTGGACAGGTGATCTGCTGTGGCGATCCCTAACTGGGCAAAGCCGAAAGAAGAAGAAAAAGTTGCTATATTGTGTGCCAAGGCATTAGTCATGGACATGTCTGTTCTTGTATTACTAGATCATAAACTTCACTTGGCCTGTTTTATATCCTAACCTGGGAAAAGGAACACAATCATGAGCAGAAGGCATTTGCTTAATATTACAGATTTCTTTCTCAAAAACGCCCACCATTAGCTTGCATTCACTTTATTGTTTCTGAGCCATTATCCTTGAGTTCTTGGTATTCTCGATATTCTCATTAGAGGACATCATCTGGTGCTCATGATAATATTTTCTTTGACAAGTGCATCTTAACAGTAATTGTGACAGGTAGATGTGCTGCTATCTTTTGACAGATATGTCCTCCCTAAGCATCCTAATTTCTTGATGTTATGGCCAGGAATCAGACACCTGTCAAAGTCAGGTCAAATGTTTGTTGCTTTCTTTTTATTCATTTGTACATCCACCCCCTTGCCAGCCTTATGTCAGTTATTCCAGATATGCCCAGTTGTCCCCCAAATGGGTGAGATCCACTGTACAACCATCACACATGCAAACTTCACCTCTGGTGCTCAGACAGCTAATTAGGTGAGAGCTGTCTACATCATAGTATGGGGACTATCCTTTCATGCCATGAAGCTACCTAATAGCTATTGTATTTCCCTGTTGTGGAGTGAAACTAGTCAGCTATTTCCTACTAAAAATGGTCACCCTTCTGCATTCTTATAAAAATTGGCCATACCTTATCTCTTCCATAGTGAAATCCTGCATTTTCAATGTCTCAACACACATCCGTCTAGTAAAAGGCTGTACACCAGCCCTATGTTGAGCATTTCATTCCTGCATAGTCTGTGCACCAGCCACATGCTGAGCATTTCATACCTGCACAGGCTGTGCTCCAGCCCTATGCTGAGCAATTCATACCTGCACAGGCTGTGCACCAGCCCTGGGCTGAGCAATTCATACCTGCACAGGCTGTGCACCAGCCACATGCTGAGCATTTCATACCTGCACAGGCTGTGCAGCAGCCACATGCTGAGCATTTCATTCCTGCATAGGCTGTGCACCAGCCCTATGCTGAGCATTTCATACCTGCACAAGCTGAGCACCAGCCACATGCTGAGCATTTCATACCTGCACAGACTGTGCACCAGCCCTATGCTGAGCAATTCATACCTGCACAGGCTGTGCACCAGCCCTAGGCTGAGCATTTCATACCTGCACAAGATTTGCAGCAGCCCTGTGCTGAGCATTTCATTCCTGCACAGGCTGTGCACCAGCCACATGCAGAGCATTTCATACCTGCACAGGCTGTGCACCAGCCACATGCTGAGCATTTCATATCTGCATAGGCTGTGCACCAGCCCCTATGCTGAGCATTTCATATCTGCATAGGCTGTGCACCAGCCCCTATGCTGAGCATTTCATAAGTGCACAAACTGTGCACCAGCCACATGCTGAGCATTTCAGACCTGCACAGGCTGTGCAGCAGCCCTATGCTGAGCATTTCATACCTGCACAAGCTGTGCACCAGCCCCATGCTGAGCATTTCATACCTGCACAGTCTGTGCACCAGCCACATGCAGAGCATTTATACCAGCCTTACATGCCTTTTTAAAGTTCAATATCTTGCTTACATATCTTTGAATCTTTATGTTCCAGCCTTGAAATGATTTTGCCCATGTCACATTTGTCTTTGTAGTAGTTTATTCTGTACTTTCTGGCAAGTGGTAAAATTTAAAACATGTATCTTATTACAAGATGATGTTATATTTTGTACTGCTGTCTCTGTCCATGTATTTTCACCAAGAAAGCAAATGTATGTTCAGGGACTGTATTGCTAGGGCCTGGCCCTATGGGATACAGGGACAAAGCCACAACTAGTACTCCGGTGACCTGTGTTCAACTAATGCCATGGGTGCTGGAGGAACCAGATGAAGGAAAATGGGCATGAATGGGTAACACCATCTCACCTGGCTTGGATTCAGGGAAGTAACAAGTATCACCATCTGCAATGCATATACATGGATAGCTGATTCCTTGTTGAAGAGTCTAGGCAGACTCACACTGTTTCAAGAGGTGCAAATGCCACTGAGTCAGAGTGGTGGACCTGTGAAAAAAGACAATGAAATCCATGAAGAACTGATATGGTAACCAAAGCTGCAGCCGCAACAGTCTGTAGGGCAAAGTAACAGATTAAGAATAAGGATTACTGTTCAGAATGTCAGATCCTGGCCACAGCTAACTTAGTAAAAGTTAGCAAAATAAATAATGTCCTCTTTCCAGAGAAAAAACAGCCCATTTAAGGTTTTAAGCAGACCTTTATTCAACAACAGGTATGCATGTAGATATTTGGGCATGTATCCCTGTAACAGATCAAGCAGCCATAGTGAATCTGCAAGTCTTCCACCAGGGATGGCTTAGTTTGGAGAGGAGAAGGAACACTAGTGGGTCAGTATCTCTTCCAATTCCTATTACCTGGCTCTCACCTCTCCTTGTAATTAATAGACTGATAGGTCCCCTCAGTGCAATCAAATTGGTTAGAGGATTTTTGCACAGTCCATGGGAAACTGACTCTTACTACTTGATGGAAAGAGTAAATGAGGTTTGGTTACAAATCAATTTGTTCAGAGACATCTTCAGAGTGGGGTTAGATAAATATATTAATAGGAGTTAAGAAGGTAGGGAGAGTAAAGGGTGAAATGGGAAGGAGGGATGATTGAAAGGAAATGAGATAAGGGTAGGAAGAGTTTTAAGGGAGCTTATGCAAGTGTAACTGGGTAAGAAATCACATTTTGGCATGACCTTGCTACTTCCATTCAGTTGCAGCATGCTCTTCCCCTGTCTCTATATTCTAAAAAGCAAAGCAGGTACTTGCCGTGGGTCCTGTTTTACACAGACATTTGTGCTTGTGAAGCAGGGCAGGTCTGATATGCTTGAATGTTTCCACAGATTTATTTATAACAGATAGTATGCCTGCCATGATGGTGGTTAAGGGCTTTACTCTGCCGGTGGGCAGAGAAGGCTTGTGGTGGTGAAATACTGACTCCTGGTATTGGTTTTGTGGTGGCCAGCTCAGTGGTAATTCTGTTTGTTTTGAGGTACCCGTGAATAATGGCTGCTTCCCCGCATGTGCGGTGAGTAGGGTAGTAGGGTAGCCATTGGGGGAAGGCGAGATATGCCTTGGAGCATGGATGATTATACTTAAAAAAACCAAAACGAAAAAATTTGAGCGGCTAAGAAGGGGAGACTGATGTGTGTGTGTGTGTGTGTGTGTGTGTGTGTGTGTGTGTGTGTGTGTGTGTGTGTGTGTGTGTGTGTGTGTGTGTGTGTGTATATATATATATATATATATATATATATATATATATATATATATATATATTTATATGTATAATCATCATCTTCTTTCTGTTGTTCCTGTTAGGGGTCGCCAAAACGGATCATCTGTTTCCATTTCTTCCTCTCCTCTGCATCTTGCTCTGTCACATCAACCACCTGCATGTCCTCTCTCACCACATCCATAAACCTTACCTTAGGTCTTCCTCTTTTCCTGTTACGTGGTAGCTTCATCCTTAGCATCTTTTTCCCCAATAAACTCAGCATCCCTCCTCAGCACATGTCCGAACCAACGTAATCTTGCCTCTATGGCTTTGTCTCCATACCTTCCAACCTGGGCTGACCCTCTAATATACTTATTCCTGATCCTGTCCACCCATGTCACACCCAGTGCAAATCTTAACATCTTTAACTCTGCCACATCCAGCTCTAACTACTGCCTTTTTATCAATGCCACTGTCTCCAACCCATATAACATAGCTGGTCTCACTACCCTCTTGTAGACCTTCCCTTTCACTCTTACTGGTACTTGTCTGTCACAAATCACTCCTGACACTCTTCTCCACCCACTCCATCCTGCCTATGCTCTCTTCTTTACCTCTCTTCCACACTCACCATTACTCTGAACTATTGATCCCAAGTATTTAAACTCATCCACCTTCGCCACCTCTACTCCTTGCATCCTCACCATTGTTCTCTCCACCCCCTCATTCACACACATATATTCTGTCTTAGTTCTGCTAACCTTCATTCCTCTTTTCTCTAGCGCATATCTCCGTCTCTCCAGGGTCTCCTCCACCTGTTCCCTACTCTCACTACAGATCGTTATGTCATCTGCAAATATCATAGTCCATGGGGACTGCTGTCTGATCTCGTCTGTCAACTGTCCATCACCATTGCAAATAAGAAAGGGCTCAGAGCTGATCCTTGATGTAATCCCACTTCGACCTTAAATGCATCCATCACTCCCATCTCAGACCTCATCGCTGTCACACTACCCTCGTACATATCCTGTACCACTCTTACACACTTCTCTGACACTCCCGACTTCCTCCTACAATACCACAACTCCTCTTTAGGCACCCTGTCATATGCTTTCTCTAAGTCTACAAAAACACAGTGCAACTCCTTCTGATCTTCTCTGTACTTCTCCAATCAACACTCTCAGAGCAAACAACACATATGTAGTGCTCTTTCCCGGCATGAAACCATACTGCTGATCATTAATCATCACGTCCCTTCTTAACCTAGCTTCCACTACTCTTTCCCATAGCTTCATACTGTGACTGATCAATTGAATCCCTATGTAGTTACTACAGCTCTGCACATCACCCTTATACTTAAAAGTCGGTACCAAAACACTTTTTTTCCATTCCTCAGGTATCCTCTCACTTTCCAAGATTTCATGAAACAATCTGGTTAAAAACTCCACTGCCATTTCACATAAACACCTCCATGCTTCCACAGGTATGTCATATGGACCAACAGCCTTTCCATTCTTCATCCTCTTCATAGCTATCCTTACTTCCTCCTTGTAATCCATTGCACATCATGATTCACTATCCCCACATCATCCAACCTTCCCTCCCTCTCATTCTCTTCATTCGTCAACCTCTCAAAGTACTCTTTCCATCTCCTCAACACACTCTCCTCGCTTGTGAGTATGTTTCCCTCATTATCCTTTATCACCTTTACCTGCTGCACATCTTTCCTAGCTCGGTCCCTCTGTCTAACCAATATATATATATATATATATAAATAACTGTCTGTTTGGTCCTGGGTGCATGATGCTTGGCAGGTTGATCCGGTGCTCAGATGGGAGTGTTTGTTTGTTGCAGTATTCATTACCCTAGATGCATTTGTTTCACGTTCATTAACCAGGTAGGTGATTGGTTCTCATATTTGATTGGTGCCTGGATTTAGCTGAAAAGTGGCTTGGCAGGTTGGTTTGCAGTTATGCTTATTGGTGCAGTTTTGTTAGGGTGTACTGCAGGAGGGCTGGGATGCCAAGAAATGGACAACTGTTACATTCAGTTGTGGGTGTTTTCATTGTTTGTGTGTGTGGATGGTTTGGAGGGATTTTACATTTAATGGCTTCACGGTGTAGTCTGCCCATGAGGCTCAATGAGTCAGGGGGCACTTATCAGGTGGGGTTGGTTTTTTGGATTGTTACCATTGTGGCAAGGTTAGGTTAACTTTTTCTTTATTATCATGGTTTGGATGTGGGAAGAGAGCAGCTGGGATGGTGGTGGCAGTGGGGTGCTTGCCATTGAGTTGGCCTGTTCCTGGTTATTTCGCATTCTTTTGTCTTGAACTGCTTTAGGACTTTATAGTGGGGTTGCTTGGTATTATGGCTTGTTGTTAGGTATGTGCGCGGAATGGTTTTGATTTGTGCAGCTTGGTTCGCACTGGCATGTTCAGACCTCAGGACATGCACACCTCTGAATCTCCCAATATTTATGGGGATGTTGTGGTTTTCTCATGGTGCTGTGTCAGTTTTGCTCTGTTTCCCTTGTCTGCGTGTGCAGGCAGCTTTTCGCGGGCTTTGAGCTAGGTGCGGAGCTCCAGTTGTCACCGCACATGTGTGGTGCTTCTTGGCAGTACAGCTTCAGTGCTTTGAAAGTCCTGGAGGACAAAGCTGAAAATAAATAAATCTTGGCAGTACAGCTTCTTCCAAAGTGGGAGACGTTGGGATCAAGGACTATCTCATTGCCGGTGTCTTTCTAAAGTGATGTGAGTATGCATTTATTTTTTGGGACATGATGGCACAGTAAATTGTATTGTACAGTTGTTCATGCATGGCTGGTATTTTTTGTCATGTGAGCTTGGTGGCCAGTCTGTGGCAATATGTGTTCTGTATAGTTTGTGGTTCCACAGTGAAACAAGGAGATTGGTGCTTTGAAAGTCCTGGAGGACAATGCTGAAAATAATAAATGATTAGGGGGAGGAATGTCCCCTTTTCTGTTATGGGGCAGTGATGTGCACTTTGTGGAGACTTCAAGAGCAGTCATGATATCTGAGAAATAGTTCTAATTTTGTGAGTGATGGGGCGTTGCTCTTTTAATTACTGACCTTTGAATTAGAATTTCATACCCTTCTGAAAATCCATGCTTACACTAAATCTTTTATTCTACTAACTCTGTAAGTTTATAAGAGAAATATTTAAAACGTGTCTCCATTTTTTTCCTTCTTTAACTGGAAGAAATGGAGTTATATAGATAGTAATAATGGCTTGGGGGATATAGGCAGGCAAGAGGTAATGGGAACTGCTAGATTTACCTATTTTGGTTAACTATTAGCTTGGTTCGTATGGGGTGGGCTGGTGGGTGTTTGCATATTTCTCAACAGTATAGATTTCATTCAGTGTTCAGGATTCCACTTCACATTTTAGTCATCTGCAATGGTGAAAAGATGATTAAGTAGTTTGGTTGAACTAGTCGCTGTTCATTGAAGACTACAGTTAGAAGTGAATGGCAGCTATTGGAGTTCAAGACCGCATGCTCTACAGAGAATTTAGGTTAGAGCTAAACCTGTAATTTTAACAATGTTCTAAGTTTATGGCAGTAATTTCTAAAGTGGCTGCAGTTTTGGGCAGTTTATTTTAATGGGTTCCTATTACATTGTCGAATGGCTAAAATGTCGAAAGTGCCGTTCATTGAAAAGTGTTTTGTGAGATTGCAGTACAGTGAGGATCAGGAAATTTGCCCTTTCCTCACTGTAGTGCGATCTCGGAGTTGGTATATATAATTAGTGGGGGGTGTGGGGGGTTGTGCCCCCCACAAGAACAGTTTAGATGAACAACACTTTCGATATTTTAGCCGTTCGACATTGTCAACATTTGTCAATGTGATATAGACTCATTTTAATTATGGCTCCATCCAGCCTTCCTGCTGTAAGAAGCTGAGGAGTATAGTTGTGTGCAACTTCCTGTTAGGGGACTCGGTAGCTCCCAACTGTATGTGAATTATTGGCTGTGCCCACCCATGCTCATGCTATGGGTAGCCAGTAGGGGCATGTCTCGTGTTGGTTGAGATTTTCTCAGAATGTCCGGAAGCCAACTCAGGCTTTGGTTACATTTAAAAAAAAAAGAAAAAAAGGAAAAACTCTGGGAGGTATTGTATAGTTTCAGTTGTTTCTATAACTTGAGTTATCTAGCTTGCTTGCAAGGTAAGATACCTGTTTTTCTAGTGTGATATGACTTTAAATAAGTCCAACAAGGGTAAACCACATGCAAGCTGAATGCACGTTACTATGGGAGGGCTCATTTTCAGGATTATAAATGATAGTGCATTACAAACTACATGGTTCAATAATTGTGCAAGCAGCTATTAAAGTGCACTTTGCTTCAGAATTCTCTGTTAATGAAGTGAGTGACAGATGTTTCTCTGTCACTGATTATTATAGCAATGACTGGTGCTGGTGCAACAGAGATCAGGTGTTAATGTTTTCTGGGGAAGGTGTTGTATCAGCACACTTCATAATTCACATAAATGGGAGGTTTCTGGAGGATTAGTTGTTAACCATTTAGGTTTGAAATTCGGATGTGGCATACACTTGGGGTTCCATCTTCATATGATTGTCTGGTAAATACTGGCATATCTTTGCTGCCTGGGATTACGTAGTGATGATAGGAGATTGTAACAGCAATAGTGGGGAACCAAAGTAGTGAAAAATGGGGATTCCAACCACAGTAACCACCAACAGAAGAAAACAGGCTGGAAGGAAGCACTCAGGTTCACAGTTTCTTCAAGGTTTAATGGCAAAAGTAGTAGATAAGCAAAACAACAAAAATGCTGATAACACTCCAAATACATTTTCGTTCACAAGAACTTCATCAGAATAATAAATTACATAGCAAAAGGCCCATTAAATAGTTCCCCTAATCAAAACATAACCATTAAAATGACAGTATACAATTTAAAAAGAAATTTTAAAATTCCAAATGCTTCCACCTAGTGTCAGAACATACTAATTATACCCTAAAAACAATGATAAAAATATAAAAGCTGTTCATGCAATCACTCATATAGTATCAATAAAATATCTCAGTAGTGTATTGATATAAACGTATATAACTGAGAAAAGTACATGTTTATACTTATGTAAAAAGTATGTGTGTATTAAAAAAGTGTAAGTAAATGTATCTATTTCCAAAGTAATTTATAGCTTGGCAGACCTGTGTTTTAGTAGAGGTGCTATTGAGATGTTCTCATTTAACCCGGGGTTCCTGCTTGCATCTAGGGTAATCTACCACAATAATTCCCTATACTCAAGGATAGTCTCCCATGCACCCCCCCTCACATCCTGAATAGCAACCTCTAAAACAAAAAACTCAAACCTTGCCTTTGGGCAGTCCAAAGAATGTTTATACAGAGCATTTTTAACACTCAACATTTGAACGTTAGCAATAGTGGGGACTTATGCTGATGTAACACCAGTTGTCTGTTGGCTTTCTAACTTTATAAGGAGCAGTATTTTAGAAATTGCCCCATACATTGGGTCATTGTCCTGCTTTTGCTTATAGCTTTGTTTAAACAGTTTCCTCGGTGAAATTGAGAGGGATAACTAGCATGTATTTTGTTGCTATTTTGCAGTAAGTGGATATTGCTAACCTGAGGTGGCAGAAGAGACAGATTTTAGTTCATTATTTAGGCCCTTTTTTAAACTTTGGGTTCTTCATTTGGGGTTCTCATATCTGACAGATAACTTATGGTAGACATTAAGGGGGGGTCGTACTGATAAGGTGTTTGCCGCATAGATCCAAGATATACTGCCTGAGACTCATTTTTATTCAGTCTTGTAAAGGGAAGGTGCTTAATCTGTTTTCTTTTGCAGATGGCGGAAGTCTGGAATTTGACAGGGCATCGGTGGTGATCTGAAGGAAAGGAATGGGAAAGGTGATGTAGACTGTTTTAATGGATGTCCGAGTTGCTTTGGTGTTGCACAATGGGGTCACATATGGGGACTGCATAGATTTGGAAGGTAATAGATTCTGCTTCTGAGTTTTGGTAGCTGCATGGCATTGGTCAGGAGGATTCGCATTAGTTTGCCAATGTGGCAGGAGGATTGGGTTGGGGAATACTTTTGAGGGGATTGGTTTGTGGCTTATCTGTCAAAAGGGGTATTATGACTGGAGGTGGGATGTGGGACCTTCAAGCTGGTTTTAATTTAGCAGGCATAGTATTAGCAGGGGAAGTTGGGGAAGGTATAGGGTCCATTTCCACTTGGTCAAGATGACAGTGGTATGGTTTGTGGATGTGGTTAGCCAGGGCATGTTAGGTTGGGTTTGAAGGATTAGGTAAATATGGCAGGATTCTGAGGTAGCTTTTAGACGTAATGCATATGGAAGGGTGTTGATGGCTTGGTCATATTGTGTTGCAGCCCTCAGGGGTTAGGAGACAGGTGGGACTTATTGTTGAGTTATTTGGTTCAGGCTGGGAACAAGCTGGGACATGTCAGCTGGTCAAGGATTTTTTTTTGTTTTTTTTTGTTTGTTTAGCTGCAGTTAACTTCAGTTTGTGGGTGACAAGGTTAGGTTAATTTATTAATTTTGGATGGTGCCTCATGCTGTAAGGGTAGGTTTAATAGTGTGAAGCTCAGCCAGGGTTGCCAGATGTCCCTATTTGAGTGGGACTGTCCCGGGATCAGCGGCCTGATCCCAAGTTCTGCACTGCCGGTTTAAATCCCCGGCAGCCTCCACTTTGTTTTTTATTTTTTTGATTGGCCCATATACTGGCATATGGGCCAATCAAAAATTGCTAAACACAGAGCTTCTTGTGTTTAATGCGGAACATCACAGTTCCGCATTAAACAGAAGTAGCTCCGTGTTTAGCGATTATTGATTGGCCCGTATACCAGTATATGGGCCAATCAAAAAATCGCAAAACAGAGCTACTTTTGTTTAATGCAGAATTGCAATATTTCGCATTAAACAGAAGTAGCTCGTGATTTTGATTGGCCCATATACTGGTATAGGGGCCAATCAAAAAATCGCAAACACAGAGCTACTTCTGTTTAATGCGGAACTCTGATGTTCTGCATTAAAGACCTAGCGTGGAAGACCTTCTTTTTTTTTTTTAGTCTTCACTTGCCGTGAAAGGCTTTTTTTGTCCCTACCTGGCCAGTTGGAAATCTGGCAACCCTGAGCTCAGCAGACATTGCCTATTGTTATGATGAGCCATTGACCTACATTTTGTCTGGTTATTGTTCATCGATGTAGTGATGTCATTAACAGGGTGGTCTTGGTTGCTAAATGCTTTCCTGACGTATAATAGTGGGTTTGATGTCAGGATTATTGATGATTGATCCATCAGAAATGAAATCTCATTCTGGTCATTAGTATATTCATTGGGAGGAGAAAGGAATGCAATTAGACATATTTTGTTTTAGCTGTCATTGGGCTTAGAGCTTTGATGGTATACTGTTCTGGAGTGGTTGTGCCTGTTGTGGGTTTAGTGTTTTGGTGGTGCATTCATAAGGTAATGACCTGGGAAACATTGTGAAGTTACTATTGGGGGCTAGGTAAGTCAATTTCGTCAATTTACAGAGGTTTTGCTAGGTTATGAGGTTATGATTGGCCACTTTAGCATTATAGAGGGATGAGGGTTTAATTTTAGCCAGTTAGGCAGTTGGTTACTTTGGCTGTTTATGAGTTAGAGCTTTGGGAGGTGGTGACATGGATTTAGTTTAGTTAGAGGGGATGCTGTACACTGAACTATGTTTTTTAATGCTTTTTAATGAGGTGTTAGGTTGGTAGTAGATATGGGGAACAGCCTGGTCAGGCTGCTGGGCGGAATAGAAGGACATGTGTGCCCTCTTCTGTTCCCCCTCTGGTTTTGGATGTTCATTTCAATGAGTTGGGACATCAAAGTGAGTATTTGGAGGTGGCTTGGTAAATAAGCAAACCTTATTTGGTTGGATGTTAATTCAATAAGTGGTAAATGAAATGAGTGGTGGGACACTGCTTCATAAGTAAGCGAGTGGAGATATAAATGCTGCTTACTGGGTCAGGTTGAGCAAGGTCACGCTGTCCTGATTAACATTACATGGATGTTGATGTTGGTAAATGAAGTGAGTGGTGGGACGCTGCTTCATAAGTGAGTGAGAGTAAGTATGGACACTGCTCACTGGGTCAGGATGAGCAAGGTCACACTGTCCTGATTGATATTACATGGATATTGATGCTGGAATTCAATCATCTATACAATGTTTAAATTGTAATTAATAAATATTGGCTAATAAAGTAATGTTTATGGAAGTTTAATAAAGGTTGTCAAATGTCATTCATTGTGATGTGTTTATTGAAGGAGACCGGGACAAACAAGGCTCAGGAACAGGATCCGTTCGATAAGTATGTTACAGAACAAAAAAATGTAGCGCATTGCTGGCACAGTATTGGTGGTTGTATATATGCATAATGATATGCTGAAAACTTATCTGCCCTGTGTTGCAGGAGCTTACCATAAGGAGCTTATCATAAGGAGTTATCTGTTTAAAATTTTGCCATCTGATCCTTTACGGCTGAGTGGTTTGATAAATATGTGAGGTATTTAATATCACTCAGCTTCATATATGCAGTTTTTTTCTTATCTGGACTAAGTTTAGTTACTTTTCACAGTTTGTTACATGAAGCTCCTTCTTCCAAAACTTTATCTAGTACTAATATCTTTAGCTGAGTGCAAATGATATCTTATCATTTTATGCATGCATGCAAAACACTTTCAAAAGCAGAGACCTTTAATATCAAAATAAATATATTTCCTTCTAAGAGCTTGTGATTGAGAGGGATAGATGGGCACTGGTCACATATATTTTGGTCATTCAATGCAGTTTTTCACTAAGTCTTCAGTTTCCATTTCAGTATAAATAGACCACATTGAACTTTGGGCAATCTTCCTAACTTTTTTGTTCCCGAATGCCCTGTAATTATAATATCCAGCAGATTGGAGTACAGCTTGGCCAGAATTGGTGTTATGGAGTCATATATTAATATATTTTGGCACACATATAGGTGCTTTCTCTAATAGCAAAACTAAGGTTATTACTCCATTTCTATTATTTTACAGTCCAGTCTCACATATACATCACCAGTCTCCATTCCTGGTTTCCCTTTCCATGACTGTATTTGCTTTACGTAACTGCACTTTGATGGTTACTAAGTTCTTTAGGATTTTTGTATGATGTTTATGATAGGTTATACAAATAACTATGTTGCCTTGTTTTTTTTATACTCAGTGTAATATAGACTGTCCCCCCTCCCAGCAACAAGGACTACCACTGGTACAGGTTTCTAGTCATCACTGGTGCCCTGTTTTATGGGCCAAGAACAATCACTAAAGCAGTATCTCCTGTAATTACTGTATTTTATACTGCATCTCCTCTGGTTCAGAACATGCTAAAGGCTCTTTCTCTGTCTAATTTTGTTTGTTTGTTCATTTGTTTACTTATATCTTTTACTTTTATTGATCAGATTGGTCCTACTGTACATGGCGTATTTTCCACAGAGAGCCAAGGTGTCACTCATACAGGCCAAGACTTTGACAAATATGACATTGACAAATCTCCCTCCCCCCATTAGTGTTTTAATAGGTATCATGGGACCTTCTCCATCCACTTGATCTTCCACTAGATCAGGCAGACTTAGTTCTAGATCAGGCAGACTTAGTTCTAGATCAGGCAGACTTAGTTCTAGATCAGACAGACTTAGTTCTAGATCAGGCAAACTTAGTTACATTCCAGTATTAGTAACTTTGAAGCCACTCCTGTGAATCTATCCGTACTACTTTGTGTAGTAGAACAGAGATCGGTGTGTAAGAATAAAGCATCATATGCCATCCTAATATATAAAGGTGGATCACAAGTCCATAAATACTTTGTATGATATGACAGGTTCTTTTGATTCCATGAAGGTTTGTTCTCCATCGTCTGTTCATTTTCACACATGCACATTCCTCAGCAATAACTATAACGTGTGCTACTTTTGAGAGGTTCTGTATTGTAGTAGTTGTACCACCCCAAATAAATCAGTTATGACATGTCTTGTGACCTGTTTGACTGTAGCATATCATCTACCTTTTATTGCACAGTTCATTTCTATCAAGTCACCTGCCCAAACTGTAACATTTCATGTCTGATTAACTCACATCTTCTTCTAAACCTACACAGGAGTCATAGCAGATTATCTTTGTGTTCTTAATCATTCTTCCAATAACCAAAAATAACATGTTGATAGCATTATGCAATTGAAAGCCTCTGAACTACTACTTCGCTGCTTGCTGCAAGAGAACATGTACAGATACCACTCTAGAAATCATAATTAATTTTCAACAGTCTTTTATGCCTAAAAATTGTGAGGTGCATTTTTACACATCCTTTCTGTATCTATTTGAGTATGTGCTTCTGCCATGGTGCATTTTAGACATCCCTTCTGTATCTATTTGAGTATGTGCTTCTGCCGTGGTGCATTTTAGACATCCCTGCATTTTAGACATCCCTTCTGTATCTATTTGAGTATGTGCTTCTGCCATGATGCATTTTAGACATCCCTTTTATATCTATTTGAGTTTGAGCCTCTGCCATGGTGCATTTTAGATATCCCTTCTTTGTCCATTTCAGCATGTGCCTCTGCCATGGTAACTTTTTAGAACTCTTGACTCCCAATCAAAATGCAAATATCTGTTCCATTTTTTCAAGGACTATCATACAGTAGTTATATAAATTCTCAGTAACATTAATATCTCCACATATATGAATATCCAGTTATTTACATTTCTTCACCAACAGCACCTTGTTCTAGCCCATTCACTGTCCCTTACCTTAGATAACACTACTATCAAATAATTTCTGATACAATGCAATAAAACACTAGCCTAATTCCTAAAAGTTTTGGGGCACCATTTGACACTATTTCATTTTTTTTTTTGTTTAATTTGCATATGTTTTGCCGTACTGGGGTTTTGTCTTTATGAATAAACACACAGTCTCCTTCTATTGTATTCAACAGTTTCAGTAATTCCAAATTCCAGCCCTTTAGCAGAGTTTTAATTCTTTTTGAATCCTTTTATCTACTAAGACTCAATGCTGTTTTAATTTCATGATATACATTCAGATTTACTCTTTGCAATTTTTTTGTTACATGTGACTGTTGCAGTTACTTTATTCTTTACTGCAGCCTTTTCGCTTATTGCTTTCAATTGTTTACCCTTTGCAGTAATCTTTTTCATTTATATTAAGTCTTTAGTAGATCTTAAGATTCATCCAAAGGAGTGAATAGAAATTATTCTTCACATTCTTTCATAGAAATCATTTGCAAAACAGTTTCTGTGTCTAACTGTATTATATATACGTTTCTTTCCTGCTTCTTCTAGATTAGCACAAAGATGTCTCTTGTTAGTTTGTTTCTTACTACATTATCTAAACAGATCAAGTCATAAATTCTAATTTCACCATTCACCTCCATTTTATCTCCCCGTTCTTTACTTATGCATCCTCTATTTGTTCATACATGGGGATTCACACTTAAGATCCCCCATCTTCTGTTTACCATTACTTTCTGTTTTTATTCTTACAGTAGCACTTTCTTTTCTTTCCGCACAGCCAATTTCAAAATGTCTTCTAGGTTCCTTCTGTTTAAACCAGCTCATATTAGCTCACTGATTTGTATCTAATTAATTATGCACATTTCTTAAAAGCCATAATGCACAATATCTTAACATAAGCACAAATATATCTTGTTGCAGTCCCCAATCTCCATGGTGCAGACAGAGTTTTATAACCCTAGCCATGACCCAGTTGACCTGAAGTCAAAGAACAGTTCGGTACCAGATGATAATGAGTGGTTTATGTTAGCTAGTCCATGCCACTGGGGAGTGGTTGTGGATTCCACTAGCAATTGGAGTGTGGCCTAGCAAAGAGTGGGTCAAGTCTCAATAGATGTTGTCAGGGTACCATTCTGGTGATGGCTGGTGAAGCCAGAAAGAAAGAGAGAGAGATAGTGCCACAGGTGGCAATGTCTGTAACATTATGCCTGCTACACCCAGTTAGGGATTCCCATCTCCTGCAATCACAAAAGTCCCTGCCCTGAGCCATGCATATAATGCCTTCCCCAAGGATCTCATTTATCTTCAATGGGAGAGGAAAGTAATTCACTCCCTTGAGTGGGAGGATCTTCCTGCAGGGTTACAGCAAGATTCAGACCCTTTTTCAAAAAACAGTCTTATAAGCTCTGGGGCTCAATGACCAGATAAGTATCAACAGCATTTTGAAGCTCAGATCATATGTTATTTAGTTTTATAAATATAGATTCAGACCTTACTACCAAGTGCAGTGAGGGAAAGGGATTGTCTGGTAGTCTTAGGGAAAGCAGACAACAAAGCCATTCTTTCTCTAGAGAAGGACAGAAGGAGAGCCAAACTACAGGGTTATAACAGGATTTGGTTAGCCTCCTCCCTTGATAAGTAAGTCAATGGGAAGTATGAATGGACTTGATAGGGTTATGGGTGGACATCAATGGCTAGTGGAATGTGGACTAAAAAATGATCCTTGAAAATCTTCTTGTAATTCTGGAATGTGTTTTGTTTATTTATCAGTATTTCTGTTAGTCCTTTTTCAAGCGTGCAGTCCACAACTGTTGTATTTTATTCTGGTGACACAGGTAACAATATTTTAGTGCTTTATAGGTTCATAAACCTGTAAACTTATGAACCTATAAAGCACTAAAATAGTGTTCCCTGTGTCACCAGAATAAAATAAAATAGTTGAAGTTTTGCCACTGCACATTATTGCAAAGTATTGTGGTGCAGCGGTAGCATTGTCACCTCACAGCAAGAGTTTCTTCAGTTTGATTCTTGGCTGGGGTACCTTATTTGTGGAGTCTGTATGTCCTCCCTGTGTTTGTGTGGGTTTCTTCCCTCGTCACAAAGATATGCAACTGGAGTGTTTCTCCCCATGCCTCCCCTGAAAATTGGCTTCATTCCAAGTCGGACTTTCCCAGTAAACAAATGTCAAATATAAATACATTTTACTTAGTATATATGTTTCAGAAGATGTAAATCCCAGGGATTACCTTCACACAATGCTCTATTCATTACTATTTGATTTTGCTACATTTACCTTTTATGCCATTTGTTTATTCTGCAAACTTCACTCTGTCTATGAATTTCCACAGGCAGTGTGCCATTTTATTGTAATAGTCATCACACATTATGATTAACTTGATCTTTGGTACTCTTACATATAATGTTTAGTTGTTCTTATTCTCTTTATAATTATGTATATGTTAGTATATAATGATTGATAGACTAATAGCAACATCTGACCATTAATCTGCACTTCTGACTTGATTATAATGCATATAAATTCTCTGTATACATTTTGATGGAATCTTTGACCATAAATAAGTTTTATTGATCATTTTATAATTATTAATTCATTTATTCATTCATTTATTCATTTTCTGATTGCCTGCTTAAGGGCTACAATGAATGTGATTCCTTTCTAATTGCTCAGTGGATGAAAGGGAGAGAAACTAATCCTGAATGAGACATCAACCAATCCCACACACTGCAGAGGCAAATGCAACTCACCAACATAAAATGTTCACAACTGTAGGCAATTTGAAAAATCTCCAATTCACCTATGGTAGATCTTTCAGATGTAAGAGGAAACTAATATACCCAGAGAATCCACCCCCAAAACACACACACACACACACACACACACACACACACACACACACACACACACACACACACACACACACACACACACACACACACATACACACCTTTGAGAGCCAGGCACTGTGAGGCAGAAATACGAATCACAGTGTTTCCCAGATCATTTTAAAAATCCATACACATTGCCATCTATATCTTTTACTGTATGATCAGTCAAGTTAGCAGTACATGCAAAAAATCACACTGTGTGTATTATCTTGTAATAATCATTCCAAAAGGTTTTATTTGTGTTGCTGGGTAACTTTTTAGACCATTTACTAATATTTGAAACATGATTCCACCTAGATGAACTGCACAGATGTAGTGATTCACATTGATGCCTCATAGTGCTAGGTTCCCCCGTTCAGTTCTTGGTAGGGTGCCTTCTGTGTGGAGTCTGAATGTTCTCCGTGTGTTCCATCTGCATATAAATGGCATAATATAAGTACTTTGTATTACCCATAACTGTGCACGCTGTGTGTGTGTGTGTGTGTGTGTGTGTGTGTGTGTGTGTGTGTGTGTGTGTGTGTGTGTGTGTGTGCTCATGCTTATGTGCCCATCATATCCTGTGAAAGGTTGTGGCCAAATCAGGATAAACTTCTGTGCCTTGTGTCCCTTGACTGCCATGATACTCCTTAGTGATCCTGCAAAGGAATAAGCAG
The DNA here is from genome assembly GCF_019279795.1 of Protopterus annectens. Classification (NCBI taxonomy): domain Eukaryota; kingdom Metazoa; phylum Chordata; order Ceratodontiformes; family Protopteridae; genus Protopterus; species Protopterus annectens. Next base: position 675,061,879 of record NC_056744.1, on the reverse strand, counting down.
GTAAATGGAGAATGATTAAAGAATGACTGAATGAATTCATGTATTTAACTCCATTGTTGAGAATGACATTTTCTTCTCTTTTTTTTTTTTGGCCCTCAAGGTCCTATCCATACTTTTGGATGATTTTTGCTACTTCTCAAGCATAGATGGATTTCACAGATAACAACTGGCCTTGTCATTTATTGTCTATTTTTTTTAACATTCCTTGCTTAGCAAAAACATTAACACACACACACACACACACACACACACACACACACACACACACACACACACACACACACACACACACACACACACACACACACACACACACACACGCATACACACACACACACACACACACACACACACACGCACACACACACACACACACACACAGTCTCATCAAACTGCATTTTTTACTTAAAATAGTTGCTGCTAAACACATTTGAATGATGTGTTAGCAATTTTATTATGAAAAATGAAAGCTGCGGTGGTGCAGCGTTAGCGTTGTCGCCTCACAGCAAGAGGTTCTCCCATTCGATTCTCGGCTAGAGCGCCTTCTGTGTGGAGTCTGCATGTCCTCCCTGTGGTCGAGTGACTGGGGTTCAAAAGACATGCGTGAATGGGCATGCCTTCATTGAAGGTTGGGCGTCAAGCTGGCACCTCGGCACCATAAAAATCTACTGCCAGTCATTAGCGGACCGGAGTTCTGCTGTGGAGACCCCTAACCGGGAAAAGCTGAAAGAAGTATTTATAAGTTGAACTCATAAGCAAAAACTAGTCAAAACTTAAAAGAAATTATGATAATAAAATATTATACATTTAAGATTTGTTTTACGATTGCATTTATTGTATGGTCATATTTAGGTGGTATACTGCAAGCAGTCAGTTCCCAAGAGCTCAAAGACCACTGCCTGACAACCAAAGATTTAGGTGTCTTGTAGCCTGCTTGGGTCGCTGCTTATGCCTGAACTTGACTACGTGTTCAGGCGAGATGCAACAGCTATGTGCAGAGAGTAGAGATGCTATACCTTGTCAGAATCTATAGCCCAGTTTGAGCAAGGTAAATGTGTCAGCTATGGATGGGAGTGGAGTATAGGTTAGGGTATAAGGTAGTGATTGGGAGGAGGGGGATATAGATCTGGTGGGAGTATTTGGGGTTAGGGAGTGGGACGGGAGTTTAGGGTAAGGGAGCAACTGGGGAGTTTTAGAGTTAGGGAGTGGGGGAGAAGTTTTAGGTTTAGTGATTTGGAAGGGAGTTTAGTGTTACTCAGTGGGAGTGATCAGGGAATATAGGTATAGGGTATGGGCAGTGGAGTTGCAGATATAGGGGATTAGGGTTAGGGAGGGTTATGGGGGTTAGGTTTAGGAAGCAATCAGTGACTTTAGGGTTAAGGAGTGGAACAGCAGTTATAGGGACTGTTGGAAGATTTAAGGTCATAGTTAGAGCTCTGGTGGGGTTTAAGACAGCTGAGTAGTTGGAGAACTAGGTTATTAAGTGGGGTCAGGCTAGTGGCAGTTAGGGAGGTTGCCATATAGAGCAAGTAATTCATGATCTACTAGCATGTGAGCACTTCCAGTAGAACCATATATAATACCATTTTGAACATTTGTGAGAGTTCTTATACAGGATTAAGTACTCTTTCAGATCATAAAGTAAATTTTTCATAGTTTTCAAAATATTCAACAAATAACATCAGTCCAATGATATTGAATCCAATTTTTGTTCACAAAAATATTGTGGCTTTGATATGCACTCAGTCAACATAGTCATTCTCATTTTTTAAATAAAAACGACTGCTATCTGCATACATATAACTCTTGATTAAGAAATAATAAATGAATGCATTGTGCTGACAAATGTTGCATGCAATGTACTTTGAACATATAGTTAAATGTCACGTTCAATCTATACATGATGTGTTTGAGAATATGGGCCTTTGAACTGTCAGTAATAGTTTCCATATTTACTAGAAAGTATGCATTACTTGCATAGCACTGAAATCTTACATAGGTCTTATGTTATTTGAGTAAAAGCTTTTGGTACTCAGAGACCTATAAAATAACAAATATAATTTGATTATCAAATGTTAAATGATTCAAAACATTATGTGGTTAGGTATGATATGCAATATATTCATGTGAATGTGTCAGTAAAGCATCACTTAATTTCACCTGAAATCCAGTACATTTATTCTCCATGCCTTAAAAAATTTGATTTTATGGTGACATTATTGATTTAGCAAAAAGTTATTCTCTTGTGTTTTAGCCTGGTGAATCTCAGGCCCCAGACAGCAGTGATACATTTGGTGAACCACAAGGTGATACACTAAGTCCACAGACTGATAGCTAGATAGAGCGCAGGTTGGGTAGGTATCTGTCCTTTTTTCCTCTTTCTTTCAGTGTTCAGTTGTTCTTCACCCATTATCTTTCATGGTCTATGGCCTTTTTGGTTGCTTATTGCTTTTCTTTTATCATTAAGCTTTTTCATCTTTCATGAGGGCCTAGCTTTCATTGCATGTTCTAGATGTGCTTCTCCTGTGGGCTTTTGTTTTCTTGTCAATGTACTCCATTGTGCCATGATGTAATATGCATGTTCAAGCTGCTCATTTAAAAATATAGTGTATCCATTTAACTGTGTAAATTGCAGTCATTTAGTGACTTCTTTGTACCAAGATATCATCCTCTAGCAGCCAAAAAAATGTTACTTTTCTGCAGATAAAATGTTTTTGTTCACTGATATTTTAAAAAAAATGAAATATTATCATAGCAAAGATTCATACTTTCCTGATGTTCCGACTGCTACACACTGACAGTATTATATTGTCTCAAAATAGTTATGATCTTAATCCAGATGAAGATAAAGAGCAATGTGGATCAGTTATATTATATTAACCATTGAAACACCTTGAACATTTATTTATTTATCTCAGGCAATATCTAAAATATAAATCTCTCTTTTATTTAACCTTCCTTTCCTTTCAAAGAACTGAGTTACAATTTTTTCTTTAGTTTCGCTGTTGTATTCTGTGGCTTTTGATATGAATATGTATGCATTAAATCACTATGTTTACTTCTCTGATGCTTTTAATCTTTTGATTGTACTTTCAGATTTAGGGTGATCTTCTTGTGTACATCTTAACAAGTGTGCATGAATAACCTACACTTTGCCTTAACTTCTAAGCACTTTATCTTTCCTTGGATAATTCAAGCACCTTTCTACTACCTAGTTCCCAAGCCTGCCTAGTTATAGTATCAGTTAATTAAGCACACAGAAAGGAATAATGTTAGTTTGATTCTTCCGCTAGAGCAATGCAATTTGCCATCATTGTTCATTTATTCCAAATATAAACTCATATTATTATTAATACTGAACACAGCAAGTGCCTTTGAATGAGAAACTGTAAGTATAGAGTTCAATAAACACCAGTAATTCACATTTGCATGGTAACTAAATATATATATATATATGCTCCATAAAGTAATTTTTTTATTACCTTATTAACTTCGTATGATAAATATTATTGCACGTTTATAAATTACAAGATTCGTTCTAATTTATTATTGATCCCTGAAGATTTACATCCCTCTATTTGGTTATCAAGAAGAAGAAGCATCTTCAACTTTCACCTAACAACTAAGCATAGTCTCTTGCACTAGTTAGAATGCTCCTCATTGGCAAGTGACGGATGAAACCAGAGTAAAATGTAAACAAGTGCTTCACTGATTCTTCTTTATTAATGTGTCTTCTCACAAGAACGAGAATGTTTGCACCCCCTCAGGTAATGGAGAAGAGTCAGGATGAGTTTAGAAACATGCATTACATCAAGATAAATGCATATCTTACAGACCATGAGAATACTCTATGGTTCACAACTGAAATGCAATCGTAATTATGCAACTTTCTTGTAGGCCTGCTGAATGTGACTGTACTGTTTAATAAAACAGAAAAAAAGCCAATTGAATATGTCATATAATGTCGTAATTATCTAAAAGGCTAACATTTATTCAGGTGTGTTATACTTTCCTAAAATACACGCTGACAGATATGAAGCACAAAATCCTGGGTTGTTTTAATACTGAAACAGGGTAAGTTAACACTGAAGAATGAGTCGGCTGTTACATACATGCATACATACATACATACATACATACTTCCTTACATTTATTTATTTATTTTGTGAACTGGATTGTTGGAGCCCCAGACATGCTTAATTGTTCAAAATGGTATTGACCATTATATAATAAAAACCTGGACATTAAAGAAGTGAGTAAACATGAGTAGATATTTCATAAACTAAAAACTAGAGCATTCTTAACCATTTATTTGCAGATTCATGAGCATTTTGAAGACTCGTGTTAAAAAGCTTTAATGTACTGTTTTTGGAGCAGCTGACTTTTCAATTTAATCCAGACAAAAAATATGAACTGTACAGTTCATATCATGACATACTAGTTCCAGCAACAATCCAGAAAGGTATTAAAGTGATTTTGAGTATCATATCTAGTGAAATGCCTAAATGCAGGGTTTAGTGCTGGCATACAAAATGAATGAAAACTCATCATCAGCTGAAAGATATTTCGTATAGCAGGCAGGAGTTTATCATTTTGGTATATAATAATTAGCACTTTCTGCTGAAAAGATTAAGCAGCAGCTCCCACATGGTCCTTAAACACATTAACTGGAACTGGAATTATTCAGCGTAATGAATGCAATACCCACTTCTGATGGAAGATGTATACAAAGTTCTTAAACTCTATCGTTGAATCACATCTCAGAATATACCGCTGGAATTGTTGACTTAGAGCTCACAGTAGCATTCACCTCCAGTACGGAATTCAAGACAAAGGCCATGAAACTGTTACTAGGAGCTCTGTGATTAAATCATAGTGACTACATATATGCCTTGCCCTGTAGAATTGCTTCAGATGTTAAGTATAAGAGACTGGACCACCAGACAATGATCGATTATATGTTTGATAAGAATGGCGGAAAAGAAGGACAATTTTCTCTCTCACATTATTTACAGGTTTCCTATAGCCTCTTACTTTTGCCATTAAAGCCCACTTGAGAGAATACAGTATTTCCTTTTGTTTCTTTAAAGTTACTCATGCTTGGAAGGAATGATGTCATACCCACAGTAGGCACAACACTGACAAGATGCAGGCATCCTCACATGACTCTCCAATCAGTATGTTTTGGACCAGCATTTATTTTAAATACAAGTACAATCAGAAAGAAAGTAAAATAAGAAAGTAAACTATGTTTGATAAGAAGTAACAATCATCCAGCAAAAAACAGGAAATAACTACTTGGCAAACAAAAATAAGTGTTTTCATTATTTATTTCCAACAGGAAGAAACTACTTGGCAAACAAAAATAAGTGTTTTCAGTATTTATTTCCAAGGCTTCAGTACTAGCTACTGCATTACTCAAAAAATTATTACATTCAAAGATGAATGTATGTGTGTGTATACATATACGACTGTTATTGTTCAGGACATGCAGAATCATCAATATATATATATATAAATTTCTGTAGATAAAAAGTTACAGAAATTGTGATAAAAAAACACAATAAAAATTGTTTCCAAAAAGAAAATGAAAACTTTCGTTTTGCAATCACTGAAGTAAAGAAAAAATAACAGTAGCAAATAACAATAACAGTACACAACGACCTAGTTTATCTGATTACTTGTAGGGAGAAAGTTTTTCTGTAGGACTAGGATTAGTGACAGGGTTGGTATTATCTGACAATTATGCTTATCCTAACTGGCAAATCCCCTCTTACCTTCATGTATTTACATTTCATACACAGCAGAAAAGTCGACAACCCAGTGTTTAACATTACCTACCATCAACCACTACAAAATTAAATTTAAACTCACAGCAGTGTACTCTGTCAATGAGATGTGCACGCAACAGCTTATGCTACAATTATATATACAGATTGTGGACAAATGGAGCCCTGTGCATTGTAATGAATGTGAACCCTGTCTGCTATACCAGTATACTATTACTTGTCTGTCTCTCCTTAGTTACCATAAACGCTGTTCAAACCTGTCAGTGTACAAACTATTTTCTTCTTTAGTTTTACAATTATGACAGAGCTTTTCGGTTTCATTTAAAACCTTTGTTTAAGATTTTACTGAAAAAAAAGTCTGCCGGACATTTTCTAAATGAAACAAAACACTCTCTGATAAAAATCGTAAACTTTTCTTCCCTTAAAAGTAACATTTAGTGAAAATGCCTCTGACAACATATTAAACTACAAGAGACATGCTGGGAATCATACTCTAATAATATATAGTGAAGCACTAATTAGCAGCTATGTGAAGAGTGTAGGAATTCAAAAGACAAATGTGTGACAGATTTGCTAACACCCTTTGGGCATCCCACTGGGCACAAGTACCCCTTTCAGGAGCAATCCAAAGTACTGTCTGATAAAGTAACTTGGGTAGAATTACAAATAAGATAAATGAAAGCTGTGAGAATCAAACCCTGAATTACAGGGAGCAGCTTTTCAATAGCTTATAGCCTTACTCATCTGCACTAAGTGCTAGACAAATGGTTGTTATCCAAACACAAATAATTTCACACCTGTGGGCCTGCAAAAAATAAATAAATAAATAAACTAAACTGAAAACTGTAATCATAGTTAAAAAGGCTTCCTACTGCCTAGTTTATTTGCAACTAAATAATATGGATACTGTAAACATTCAGCAAAAAAAAACAATGATCACATGTAAAAAATATGACTCGTGATGATGCTGCTGTTTACTACAATAAATTTCCTTCCACTACACCATAACTGGTTGACAATCCAGAGGACAACTGAGGACCCTAGTCCAAATTTCCATTTGCCCTAGAGCAATATTAAGGTTCTTTCTCAAAGATAGGACATACATATGAGGCAAAAGGATAGGACATATATGTGGCAAAAGCAGAGATGCTCTGCAAAATTAGAGATAAGCAGGCTGATAGTTGGTGTGGAGTATTAGCTGTACTGCTACTTGTACTTAGGGTACAAGTTTGACTCTGTAAAGTAGCTGAATTAGACAGGAGCATTATGCACACACACACACACACACACACACACACACACACACACACACACACACACACACACACACACACACACACACACACACACTGCTGCAGTATAGCAGATATTTGTCTCATTATCTTAGCTAGTCACTGCTACAATTCAAAGAAACGTTCTAAGCTGCATCCTGTTTGGCAAAATACAGTGACATTTAGACATAGAAAACAAAAAGAATGCTGCAGTATACAAGACATCTTCTACAAAAAGCCTGCACTTTCAAATTCAGCTGCAGGAAGTCTTGATCTTTAGCTTATATTTGAGACAAAGATCGAAGCAAGATGATGTTCAGTGCAGCAGCTTTTTCATCAGCAATTTCATGTTTGTGTTTTTATTTCTTATTATGGTTGGCCTAGGTTGCCTTGTGCAGGATCCAGTCCTGTTTGCAAATGTTTGTAGGTTAGGGTTAGATTAGGAGCTAGATAGGGATAGCTTTTTTGTGTAATATACGATGTGTGTCCAACTGTCTTGTTTAATTGTAGTGTTATGGAAAGAATTTTTCATAAGGTAATGGCTTTAGATGTAGGGCCATGGTAAGCATTAGCACACATGAGTAAAATGGTGTAGGGGCATTTATTAAGTCTCATGAAAAAAGTTGTACCAATTCACTGCATCTGTTGCTGACTTTCATTGACTGAATCAGAAACGTATTCCTGTTGCTATAAATGATAGCAGTACATGGATATGATTTAGGATAGCCAGGACTACCCACAGTGGTAGATTCAGGAATGTTCTGGAAAATGATAAGGAAGATATGAGTTTAGTCATTGTAAATAACAAAGTATTTATTTTACATAAGATGCTTGTATGGCAGATACCTGCCTGTGTTTCCAATTAGATGCACTAAAACTGGATGATGCAACATGCATTTTCCTTATAAATAAAACAGGAAAAAAGGAAATATAAAAACAACCCTCAAGCATATGTTCTACTTAATTTAAAAAAAAGCTTGAAATTAGAAAAACTAGAATCCCTCATTAGCATTAATGTATTTTCCCATTAACATTGCTTTATGTGCATAAGGCATTTGAGGATTGGATGTGTCGTGGGTGGTGGGGACAATAAAGAACAAAACTTTAAATGTACGTCATTCATGAATGCCATTCTAATATGCTACTAACCATACTGAGTGTGAATGGCTAATGTAGACAGACAGATATCTTGTATACTGAAGCAGTGTGTGTGTGTGTGTGTGTGTGTGTGTGTGTGTGTGTGTGTGTGTGTGTGTGTGTGTGTGTGTGTGTGTGTGTGTGTGAGTAATGCTCCTGTCTAATTCAGTTACTGTACAGAGTCAAACCTGTACCTTAATTACAAGTAGCAGTACAGCTAATACTCCACACCAACTACCAGCAATCAAAGATAGACAGGACATCAAGAGCTGAAGAATAACACTTAAAATTGCAGTAGTTGTCACAAATGAGATGGGCAGCTGGCCTTATGTTCTACAGGTATCACAAGTTAGCTAACAAATTCCTGTACTAATTACTTAGCTTTTTATTGGCCCTGCAGGCTTTCTGTGTTTCTCTTATATCCAACAGCTGCTCACTACTGGATGATTCCCATCTTGCAGGGATTGAATGCCTGCTAATGATATGTATACATGTCGAACATCTGAGCAACATAACTGTGATCTTGGGAGCAGAGAGAGTTTAAATATAAGTAGGTAGAATATGAATTCTGAAATTGTGGTAGCTTGTCATTTTCACATACTCTGAGAGACAGTAACGTTTGGGCTAGTATTTATGCATACCAGGAGTGTGGGTGTATAGTTACCCATGATGAGGAATACAGAGATAAAAGTGGCATATAAAAATGCTTTAAAAGTGTAAGAGCGAGTTTTAAAGTTTGCTATTTTTGTCTCAGTCAGTCTTTAATTTTGTCCTCATTTTTGACTGACAACATCTGACCAGGACCTCTGCTTTTACAGCAGGTATATCAAAGCAGACTAGCCATGACTAGAATAACTCTGAACTATGGTCATGGCGAGTAGGAGAACTGGGCACCTTGGGCAGCATCATACTGCTGACAAAGAGTGTTTTTCTTGTATGTTTCACTCTCCACACTGACCAGTAACATCCTTGGGGGGTTGTAATGGACATCAGCAATGGAAACCCCTAACTTTTTTCAAGGAGCTGATGTCAATAGGACAATCTGCCCACCTGCAGGCAACACTCTGCAGTTGTTTCATTGATTTCCACCAGAGAAATCAACCAAGCGAAAGTGTCCCAAGCTTACATGTCTCGATACAGGATGGGCAGAACCACTTTCCCTGCCTACTCCATCAAGCATATGAGAAACTATTCAGTTAAGGCAAAACTGACCAGAGTCAGGGTTTTATTCCCCTATGCTACTGGCCTGGGCTGCAATTGCACTTTATTTGTAGAAGTATTAGATTAGAGTATTGGGTCTCACACTTTTGATAAACTTACCAAGCAGTAATATCTACACAGATGCTCAAAGAACTATAGAGTTAAAACAGTAAGCAGTGAGTGAAACTATTGTCAGACTACTGGATGTAAGAATAAGGCCTACGAACATGAACTTGCTGATAAAATATGTAAAAAAAAGTATATTTAAAATATGAAATGATAAAAAGCATATTTGTTATGGAAACAACACATAAAAGTAGAGGGTTTTGCTAATCCATTGCAACAGCAATTTAGACACTTCTGCTTATGACAGAATAATAAAAATCTTCTCATTTTGAATGATATGGAATATTTTTGTGCAATTTACTACAAGTAAGACAACAATGGAGAAACACAGGGCATCAGGTTTCTAACGTAACTTGCTTTAACGATGAACCTGAATAAGAAATGAAGTTATCCTTTTATTGTCAGTGGGAAATATATTTTCAGGACTAGAAGGGCATGCTGAAATCATTGAGATGAAATTTGGTTTATACACTAAAGGTGTAGGTCTCATTTTCAATTCTTTTGTGCCTTTACTTTAAGCCCTATGAAAGTGTGCATGTCTTTTCTTTTTTATTTATATTGAATACAATACTAAAACTACTTAATACTTCTGAAAAAGAATGGAATATACCGAATGAAGCATTTGTATCTAATTTAACTACTCAAGCCAATTAAAATTAAATAACTATATTCTTCTGCTTTAAATTATATTTTGAATACAACAAATGAATGTGATTAGCATAAAAATGCACAGCTAGTCCAGTCTTTTTTTCTTTTTATAGTGACAGTGGGATACTGCAGATTAAGGAAGCAAAGACACAAAGTATTACTAAAAGCTCAGATACAGGTTTGTTTCATGTTTTTGAAACATGAAAAGGCATTATACCTGAGCAGCAAATTGTAAAAAAGCATGACTATCTGATTCATAGTATATTATGTGCATAGTTTTAGAATGATGCAGCAATGGGCTTTATGCTTTTATTGGTTCTAATACTGTAAATCACAATACAAATTACACCTGAAAAGTGATTTCTAAATTGAAAAGGACTGGTTTAATATTCAGAATTTTCTGAAAAATATAACTTTTTTCAAGCTCATTTTAGCGTTTTAGATTTAGAATTTCTTTTATCAGATGCTTCAAGCTGCAACTAGTTATTTTTCTAACTCAAAAAGTAATTTAATCTCTTTTTGACATATTTTTACAGTAAATGGGTCAATATACCATACAATACTAAAGCCATTTATACAGATAGCAGCTTGAGTTCAGTAGCTCTGTATCTGTGCTTGAATATATGTATTGCTTGTTCTACATTGCCACAGTTTTGGATTGTATTAGAGTAGCTCCAATCTTCTCAACAGTATTTTTTTTTTAATTCATGAAGTCTCATTTCATCAAAACTAATAATACAAGTCAGATCCCATGGATGAATCTCAAATATGTAGAATTTATAACCTATCTTGAGGATGGATAACCTAAAAGTTGATTATATTAAGGAATTTAGTACAAAAGGTGGATACTATATCAAGAGTAGGATATGTTTGCCTTGCCTTCACCCCTCTGCATAAAATGTTTCTGTAAATGATACTCAATGCTGTGTGCCATAGGAACCATGTAAACAGTTGCCTGTCAGATGTCCACAGTCTCTGTGGCCCAGAGTACCAGTCCAAACTGCACACTGGCCATATGTCACATTCGACTCAGGGGGTACATACTATATGTACCAAAGATGATGAAGCAGCACCTGATTGCAGATAGTAGATGACCGGGCATTGTGCGGAATGCAATCCGAGGATTTTAGACCACAGAAAATGGGCTGCTGTTAATTTACATGCAAAGGGAGAGGAACTGCATATGTCAGAGGAACAGGCTAACAGAGGGTTATAGTTCCTTGGTCACATTCACTAATGGGTATTGTGCATGAAGTGGCTGACTGTGCTATGTGAAATATTTGCTTTAGATTAGGGTGATATATCTATAAATTTGAATGTGAGTATGTTGCATTTCTGTAAAGGATGAAGAAATGTTGACATTCTCTTGCTGTGGCTGCCTGTGCCCTTCTCTTGGTGTGTAGAAGCTGTTCTTCCCATACAGGGTTCACTTCAAAATACTTGCTCCACATGCGATAGCACTGGCTCTGCTGTGGTATTCAGTGTTTGTTGGTTGACCAGCTTGGAAAGTGACCAACATTTTCCATCTTGGTCATTGTAGCCTCACTTGTATACCAAAAATCTAATGCTATAATCTTACTTCAGCATCTCTTCTGTATCTGTTGTGATATTGTTGACAGCTAACCTTTGGTCTGAATTATTACTGCTTTCTTCAAGCTATAGGCATATACCCAGACTAATTAAGGGACAAATGGGGAAAATGCCCTGTGACCCAATATAAATGGGCTTACTTTGTCATATATTATCAGATATCATAACCTACAAGCTTTTTTAGTTGCTTTTAGAGTTGAATGGTCGGTCATAGGAAGACACAACACAAATCTGGATGGTACAGTGGCACACTGAGTAGAGTTTGTGTCTCACATTTCCTGGTGCTTTGGTTCAGCTCCTGGTCAGGGTGCCTGTTGTACTGAATCTACATGTCCTCCTTGTCTTCAGATGAGTTTTTGCCAGGTGTTCTGATTTTATTCCCTTTTCAAAAGTATATCAGAAGGTGAATTTATGATGCTATAAGATGCCTGTAAATATGTGTTCATTAAGTGTAAATGTGTGGCCTCCCATTTAGGATCAGTTCTCTGCCTTACACCTGTGTGGTGATAAAGTAAGCACCTGCACCCCCATAATCCTAAACATGATAAAGCAGATATCAAAAACTGAAATTAAAAGTTCAAGATTAATATAGTTCATTTTGTTTGAAAAGCTGAATGCTGATTTAAATCATGCTCAGAACTTGCCACCACAGTGTAGACTAGTCATTGCTTATACGTGAGTATTTTGCTCTCATAAATTTTTTTTTTTTTTGTCACTTGAGTACTTTTTTATTTGATTTTCTTCATTTTGTCTCTGGGAACTGCTAGTACCTGATGCATTTTCTGTCTGAGGCCATGCTGCAAAACTTTAGTGATACAAAGCAACAGCGCATTTATTCTTTGCTTATGTCTGGCTAAATTCCTTAAATACAACCTAGATATCCTGGGATTGATTAGCAAGCTTGTGTCTGGAGGAGCCAGGCAGGGATAGTGGAAATGTGTGAGTGACCCTGGCATCCTGAGGGATGAGAGGTAGCTTAGTTGACATTTCTGTTGCCTCATTCTAGTACTTTGATAGATTAAATCAATGGCAGGACCAAGTTCTGTACAGGATGATACCAGCCAGTCCTTTGAATTTTAGCAACTGAAGCTGGCAAATGTTTGAAAGCACACATGCAGCAGGAGGCTGTTATTGCAGTACTCACCCTGGAAGCCTGCATGACAAAGTGCTGAAGGGATGAGTTAAATTACATAAAGAAAATTCCCCATAAAGCACCAAAAATTATGACACACTAAGGTGCTACCTCACCTTAAATTCCAACCACCTTTAGTAGAAATCTCCATTCTTGATCTTGACCTGCCATCATCCCTAGCCAGAAGGGTAAGCCAGACACGTTGATCCTCATGGAGAGGGGGTTGCCAGTGGGTGATAATCTAATAGCAAGAATGCCAGTGTGTGGCCAAAAAGATGATAAAGCAGGAGCCTAGCTCTGTGGCTTAGAAAGGCTGAATCCCTAAGTATGACCTAGATACACCAAGACTGGTTATTGGTTTAAGCACTGAAGGATTTGAACAGGCCAGGCAGTAGGAGTGAGTATTTGATATCAGTTTGCCCATCCTGTGAGAGATGGAGGTGGTCTCATCCACTGCAATGACAGAACCTGCTGCATAAGTGATGCACAGCTTGCAACATAATGAGCCTATAATGTGTACTTATCTGTGCCAAGCTGGGATTGCACAGTACAGTAGTCATCATGCGATTTGAGAATTCCCACAGATAAAGGCATAGCAGTTTCTCAAATATACGAGCATGCACATTAGCCATTGGGGAAGAGAGAGAACCATTTACATGAAAACCCTGATGGCTGATTGAATAATCATCTCTCACCCCAGCAATAAAGAAAATGGGTAGTCAGTAACACCAGGATTGTTGACTAGCAAAAAACAAGAGAGGTGGGAGGTTGGCATAATGATTAAGCTGTTTCCCTTATAGACAGAAAGTGCAGGGTTTGATTCTCACATGAGGTAATTGGCTAGGCTTAAAATGGTCCACAAGGGCAGTTAGCCTAGTACTAATCTATAAGGGGGGAATTAAGATGATAAACTAAAAATCATATATATTTTCTATGTTTGCACTTAATTTATTCTGTAAACAGTTTACATGTTTCTCCTTTGGATAGGCATTCTTATCCTTGTAGTTTGTTTATTGCTTTCTCAGATCATTCTGTGTTTATACCTTTTCTTTTTATTCCTTGCTTTCTTCTTTTTATATTTTTCTTAGAGTTTTTGCATTTCACCTGGCCTTACACTGTTCTAATTGTGTCTCTTCCCAGTTATGTCAAACCTACTGAAGAAATATGTTAGGATCCTTCATGCTTATTTTCACATTAATTTCTTAACGTTTTAGTTGCTATTGATTGCATTCTTGGAACTTGTTATCAGTCCATTTACCTATCTCCAATGGATTTGGAAAGACATATAATAGAATTTATGGTTTATCCCAAAATTTGCTATGCAAAACCTGCTTACGACTGACATGTGTTAATTATGCTTCTTCTACAAAAGTACACCAACTAAATCACTTTAACACACCTGAAAGCCAATTCTTGCCCTTATCAATGTGGTGTGACTGGCTCCCCTCTTTCAAGATGTGTGATAGTTTCATATTGGCATTGTCTTTGATTCTTTATATTTTATTCATTCTTTAACACTAATGTCTTCCCACTTTCCTCTTTCCCCAGTTCCATTTCTTTGCCTGTGGCAAATGTAATGGATATACTTTTTTTCTTGAATATCCTAAAGTGCATTTGTTTTTTACCTTCCTAAATAGAAACCCATCACTCACATTACCAGGTCTAACTCCTAAGCATATTGATTAACATCAGAAACCCTTCCCTCATTGTTTTGTTATACTCTGTTCATGACTCAGGCAAACCAGATAGCGTCACAAAGTCAAAACCCCATCTCTTTTCTCATTAAGTAAGCTGTCACCTCTTCTTGTATCTCTTAATTTTCACTAAACTCAAGTAAAACATTAATAGCAGTGAAACGTGTTGCTTTCTTGATTCATCTGTTTGAATCTTCGCTTGTAGAAATTGTACTTTATTGTTGGCACCAAGCTGTTACAATAACACTGTTTTACATAAAATAGGGAAGAAAAATAAAAATCGGTTCATCAGTGAGTGGCACCAAACAGCTTCATGGTGCAGGGAGAAATGAAGAAGAGAACCTTGGCATCTTTGGTTCCCCAAGGAAGAGAGCAAGAGAGAAGCAATACTCATTATTAGTGTTACAGAGGATTCAGGGATAGAGTTTGGCTGCACTAACAATTTAACATGAAAGAGTGCTGTAACACTATAGTCCGTTGATCTGAGGGAGAGCAGAAGAGAAAAAGTAGTGCAAAAACTCAAAATATATCAAAGAGCTAGACTAGCTCCTTGCAACACACAGACTGCAAACAAAAAATGTAAACAGCCCCAGTCTCAGTTATGGCTGCTTAAATTAATACTGATAATGCATTCCTGTCCAGCTGAGCAGCCTCTTTACAAAAGCAATCACACGAGGTGACTTGCAGGGAAAAATGTGTAAGTCTCTTACATGATGCTCACCCCCAATGGTTTGTTCCTGGGATAGTTGTCTCCTTTGCACTGCCCTATTTGTGGCTTTGTTGGGACTCAAATATCAGGGCTCATCAGTGTACCAAGAGATAGAGCCCATTTAAAGGAAGACGAAAAACAGCAAACAGAAGGCAGCGTGGGAAAGACAAAAACACGTAAGATGGCAGTGAAACATAAATGATGTGTGGATGAGTCTAGGTCAATAGAACATAGATGTTTAGGTAATAGCAGACAGGTAAAGGGAAATGGTAGGGAGTGTAAGATTTGCAAGCAGCACATGATTAAGAACAGATGAAAGAGATGACAAGCAAAAGTTAGTGTTAGAAGAACAGGGGGATTTATGATAAAACAAGATTACGGGATCAGGTTGGTAAAGGGATGAGGACCACCATGCCTGAGGGACTGAGTAAACCAAATGAATTGTGGGAAAGGATGGGAGATAGAACCCTCAGCTTGGCAAAAAGTATAAGTATGAGATCATCTGACTATGTGGGACTAGAAAGTTGGCAAAACCAGCTCAACCAGAAAATATATGAATGAACATTGTTATGATTGATTCAGTTTCTACAGGATTAGTTGGACCATTGGAGAGGAAAAAAATAGAGGAATTAAGACTGACAGTAGCCAGGAAAGGCCAAACTGTAACTAAAGTATTCACAAGTGGCAGTCAACACCCATGTGTAGTGATCCTTTTAAGTACACTAATACTGAGTCAGAGGTAAGTACTGATTTGAAATGAAACAGCATGAGATAAAGGGAATACCAGGTAAAGATCTTAATTCTGATTTATTTATTTTTTTTTGTCTTTGTGTTCATTAAAAAAAATAAAGAAAGGTTACCAGAGAACATTTATATAAATGGAGACAACCAGCTGAGCAAAAAAATATACAAGGAAACAGAGAAGTATCCGTAGCAGAATAGGTGTATAATGGGAACATCTTCCCATGATAGTTTGTGGTATCCCACTGCTCCCTTCTAGTTCTTATATCAATCATAACAGGCTTTATGTTGTCTTAAGTAAGATTTGTAGGTTTATTGTAGAATGTATTGTAGAATGTGCTCAATCAGACGTGGTGGTGCAGCGGTTAGCATTGTTGCCTCACAGCAAGAGGTTCTCCGGTTCGATTCTCGGCTGGAGTGCCTTCTGTGTGGAGTCTGCATGTCCTCCCCACAGTCGAGTGATGATAAAGGCATGCAGGTAGGTGTGTCTGTGAATGGGTGTGCTTTCTTTGAAGGTTGGGCATCAGGATGGCACCTCGGCACAGTAAAAATCTACTGCCAATCATAAGTGGACCGGAGTTCCGCTGTGGTGACCCTTAACTGGGAAAAGCTGAAAGACATTACTTTATTGTAGAATGTGCTCACTCAAAGCACGATATCTTACTCTTGGTAAAAATATAATCATTCCCATAAAACATCAGATTTGTACTGCTTCCTGCTGCATTTTCTCATAGGTTTTCTACCCGGTACAATGTCACACCTTGGGTTTCTTCCTCAAGCAGAAAACTTCAAGTATCAGCTCAAATTCATCTGTCTCCAAACCTTTAAACTTGAGAGCCTTTAGCTATATACTGGCATGCTTCATCAAAGCCTTCCGTCAAAAGGGAACTTTGATGTATTTTCCATAAGTGCTCTAAAGATTGTATGCATCATAATTCTGGGATGTGAAGAAGAGATGTCCACTCATATGGTGTACAGTGGGACAGCGATTATCTTTACTTCTCAGAGCTGTTGAATCTCCAATTTGTTTGTCACTGATGCCCTTTCTTTGTGGAATCTGCATGTCACTTGTGTCCATGTGAGCTTCCACTGGAAACTAGAGGTTTTCCTCTGCATTCCAAAGACGTGCTATCAAATGCATTGTGGACACACAAAGTTTCACAAACATGTAAACTGCAGTGTATGGGTTGTGTTTTGTGTGTGTGTGTGTGTGTGTGTGTGTGTGTGTGTGTGTGTGTGTGTGTGTGTGTGTGTGTGTGTGTGTGATGTGTCTTTCAATGTATTGTTATTCCATTTTCTATCTTATATGCTTATTTTCTATCTTATGTAAAAGTGAGCAAAAGAACATGAATGAATAAATGTTCCCTGTTTGAGATGGAAAGCAAACCAGATTACAAGGTCTTATGACTACACTCCTCACTCTGGAAATCAGGAAAGAAAGAAGAAATATTCCATTGGGGTAAAAGGAAATTAAACTGAATAGTAATGGGGCAGAAATGAAAAGGAAAAAAGAGAGAATATAATAAAGGAGGATAATATGAAGGTGAAAGAAACTGCATTTGACCAGAACATGGGAAAAAAATCAGTTCTTAACAGAAAGAGTGCTGGATAGGTTGAGTAAACTCCTGGACTGAATAGTACAGACTACCTCAGTAAAAGCATGTATGTGACCTTAAGCTATGGACACTGCCTGAAGGGAATATTTGAGTTACTATGTTCCTCACCTCAAACCTTCCAGATATGTTGGGTTCACTGCAAGTTTATTTTTTTGTCTATTTTCTGTTGTTTGCCTATTACATTCACGTAAATCACAACTGCATCTTATTTCTAGATGCCTATGTTTGTGAAACTTTTAAATGCATATATACTAAAGGTATGGAAGCCATCATAGACAATTCCTAAAAGTAGGCCTACTCTTGTTATAAGTTATAGACAATTCCTAAAAGTAAGCCTACTGTTGTTATAAGTTATTAACGTAAGTACCACAATCAGTCATATTAAATGATTTCACAAAGTGGAAAGGGATAATTTATAATCCAAACAACTTCTAGGGCTATTAGCCTAACTGATACTTCATGAAAAATGTGAAGACAATCAGAGTAAAGCTTACCAGAATAATACAAGCGTCCTACTTCTGTCAGGTATGGGTCATTATGAGTTTGCTTAGGAGCAATATTGGTTTTCTGACCTTGTGACATCACTCAAAATGGTAACAGACACATTTGATGAAAGGCTGATAGCGCACACTGCTTACCGTGACTGTCCTAAGACTTTTGATACTACTCCACAGAGTCAAAAATTAAAAAAAAATGACAAATTAAATGGCAATTTATATGCAATTCAGTGTGTAAAACACTGTTATCAGGGTTGGAGGATTACCTGTGATGTCCTATGTGGCCACTTCTTTTTGGACTATTCTTTCTGAGTTACAGAAAGCTAAATATGCTGACAGTTGCAACTGGGTAGCATATCAGTTAGTAGAAGATGTTGCAATTCTACCAGAATAGTTTACAAAATTTGCACAGCTGGTGCAATAGTTAAAACCTCTTATGTAATATCAGTAATAGTCACTTCATAAGACTAGTCAAAAAAGAACATACATTTTGATGATAAAATAAATTGTCATGTCATAGAAAGTACTATAATTAACATTTGGTTACAAAACAAATGGTCAAATTATAAAAAATATGCAATCTTTATAGACCAAGAAAGATAGTAAACTAGTTGTAAAGGGTATATCTAATCACTCCAAGGGCATAATTGTGCCTTTATACTTCACAGATTTGACCCATCAATTAATATAGTTCTGCATTATGTAACTTTCTAATAAGCCACAAGAAAGAATTTGGAAGATGCAATGATTTTTTAAAAGAAAAGTCATAGCTTGGAAAACTTGATCAATTATGAAACGCTGCAGGATTAGGTATTATGTTCTTTTTCACAAGTTTACTAAAAATGTGCTGTCTGTTTGGTGAGTAAAACAATGCCTTATCGGGTTCTGTTTACCTGCAATGTATCACTGGAGAAGCTTACATCAGACCAGGGAACTTATTAGTAATAGTAAATAGCACAGATGGAAACATTTTACAATACTTTCAAAATTTATTTTCCTAAATAAGCATCCTCTCATAGTCAGAAGAAGCCAGTCATTAACTTACTTCTACAGTCATCATCATCATACCCCTTTTTCCCATTCTGTACTTGGGTCAAGGGTGATATATAAACTGTCTCCATTCTCTAGATTCAGGACAGCTCTCCTACCATGTATTAAAGTCATGCTTGATTGTCACAGGTCTCTCATGCAATCCATTTTTCTCTTTGCTAGATGTCCTTGTTTCCTCCTGTCTTCAATCCTGTCTCTTCCAAATATTCTTTACCATGTTGTTTTCTTTTTTCCTGCACATGTTCCTTGACCACCGTAATCTCTGATTCAATATAAACCCTTTGTCAGGTCTATATCGAATCAGCGAATGCTGATTCATCGACCCTATTTCACTGAAAGCTGACAACCCTGAACACTTGGAACAGCAATTTTTTTTCCCAGGGAAAAAAAATCACTGGGCCGGTTTCGGGAGTTTGCCATTTCCTCCACTGTGGTGCAATCTCGTAGTTGCTATATTTAAGTAAGAGGGTGTGGGGGACTTCATAAATACTGTTTTAAGTTTTTTTTTTTTTTTTTGGTGGAACAGCGATTTTTTTTCCATGGGAAAAAAATTGTTGTTTTGAGTGTTCGGGATTGTCAGCTTTTGGTTAACTAGAGTCAATAACTCAACGTTTGCTTTTTTAAGCATTCGCTAATTCAATATAGACCCAATCTGTCTCATATTGTCTGTCATACACTCATAAAGATATATTGTAAATCAGATTACTGTGATATGAATATCACTGTATGTCATACTTTTTTCTTGCTGGTTATATTATATCTGCAAGAAGAGAAGTTCAATTATTTTATACCTGCTGAACTTGAATAAATTGCCTGGCAGTAGAAGGCTTTATGATTTTATTTCTGTGCAACACTTGAAGGTAATAAAATGTGGGCTGTGTTTAATCTGATAAAACTGAGCTGAAGACCAACACTTATAGTTCAAGGAAAATGTATCCTAGAGAGTAAATAAGCAATTTTAAATGTGAAACATTAAAAATACCATGCTCTTTTAGAAGTATGAAAAACAGTTTAACCCCTTTCAAGAATTTAGTGTAGGTTTACTATGCAGTTATAGTAAAACTATATTTTAGAGCATTCAGAAATCTAGATGACATTGGACAAACCTGTTTCTTGCTGGTTTGCTTGATGAGGTCTGGGTTTGTGATTCAGAGACCAGTGTAGCACTACTGTTAAAGGTAGAATCCCACTGGCATGTAGCACTTTTATAGACTGGCTGGTGACGGTCACATGCAAATGCAGCAGACTGGAGAAAACGGCTAATGCAAATTAACCATGTGTATGCTTAACAAGAACTCTTCACTGGTACCAGGCTAGTTTGTTAGAGTGATTCAAGTATTAGCTTCACTGCACTATTGGGGGTGCAAACCGGATAAAGTATCTACAATCTTTTGATTGTATAAAGTCATTCGTGTGTGTGTGTGTGTGTGTGTGTGTGTGTGTGTGTGTGTGTGTGTGTGTGTGTGTGTGTGTGTGTTCTTCTGTGTTTAAATGTGTAAACATGCCTGTGTCAGTGTATTGTGTGTCTGTTCTATTTTACTTTCTCTGAGACATGACATTTTCCAGTTAATGATATGCAATTGCACATGTGTCAGAATGGAGTACTCAAAATTATTATTATTATTTTTTTTAGTGCAAACAATGTTTTAACTCAATATTCTTGACCTTCTTATACTTATCGGTTATGTCATGAGGAAGCAGAAATCAATTTGCTTTCCCATATACTTTTATTTCTCATTCAGATATAAATAAACTATGAATGTATGAAACAAAACCCTTGTCATCATTAAAAAGAATATAATAGTCCTGTTCTGTGGTACAATGGACAGAGTCCTGACTTACTCAGGCAACCAGGGGTTAGTTAGCAGTGTCAGCACAGGAAGTTCCAAGTAGGGAGAGTGAGAAGTGAAGAGGAGTGGCCTGCTTTCTCCTCCCGGGGGTCGTGAGTGATACCCACACTCAGAGACACACTCAGTGGTGTAATATCCCTGATGGACAACAGAGAAACAACCACCCATACTTCAAGTCGAGGGATGGGACTGCCTAGCATGAAATGCCATTTGTGAAGGTGAGGGGGCAGCCTTCACTGCAGCCCATGGCACAGCCCTATATCAGTACTTTGTTGGGTTCTTGTGGGTAATATGGTAACATGCAAACTTCTCAGGACATTCCTAATTGCTGTCTGAATGATAGCCTCTCCTAGTCAACCTTTATCCCAGTGAATGTGAAAAACAGGCTGATTGACCAGGAGAGAGCTGATGGTGAACAGACTCCATGGTCAATAAGGAGGAAAGAATAGAATAGCTTGTTATACTGACACACAACATTCTGCCCATAAAACTGGAAAAACAATTTTAGAAAAATAATTAGCTATTATATTAAATAGTTCTGGTTATTAAAGTAAAAAAGCTGGAGTCCAAACAAAGCTATTTATCTACATAATTTCAAAGAGACCTGTTACTAAAGAAATATTCTTATATACATACAAACACACACACACACACACACACACATATATATATATATATATATATATATATATATATATATATATATATATATATGCGTGTGTGTGTGTGAGTATGTAGAGAGGCCATTTTATTTGTATTTCACTTTATAGTTGTATGTTCTTTTATTTATCTCTTAATCAGTTTTGTTTTGCCTGAAATGTTTCTAGTGAGGTGTAGTATGTATTTCATTTTACTTACAATTGAATGCCATTGGTAGGAAAACTTTAGTATAAC
Source organism: Protopterus annectens (assembly GCF_019279795.1). Classification (NCBI taxonomy): domain Eukaryota; kingdom Metazoa; phylum Chordata; order Ceratodontiformes; family Protopteridae; genus Protopterus; species Protopterus annectens. Next base: position 675,039,935 of record NC_056744.1, on the reverse strand, counting down.
AAAAATTGCTAATGTACATATGCTTGGCATATTATAGAGGTTTACTGCTAAACCTGCATGGCAGCTTACCATTTACGTTGCATAAAGGATCATTCTCAAATGTCATTCTCATTCATTCATCAGTATACTATGAAGATTTTGCAATCATTTCAAAGTTGTTTGTCTTTTAAATAAAGTTGTAATATTAATTAGCAGAAAAATAGTTAAATAACCCATTATTACTTGCAGAGGATTCTTTTAATGCTACATGTTAGAATTAAGGATGAAGCTGCCTTACAATGGCTTGATTTATTGATCTTAAGACCTGATTCTCTGCTTAACTTTAATTAGTTGGCAAATATATCTTTTATATGCATTATGTCTGTATTATCAAATACAATCCTCTAACTGCATTTGTTTATTATCTTAGGAATCAGAACCTCTCTATGCCCAGATTAATAAACCTAAGAAATAACACAGTGGGCTTGTGGTGCTTCAAGATTCGACTGGAAATCTAAACCCCGCTAGCCTTTCAGCTCTCAAAGCTCTGTCTCAGCAATCATTCAAGACTGATCAAGGTTCACTCAGAATAGGCTTCTCATGTTTGCCTAAGAGGAATAGTATGTCCCATCTGACAGATTTTTCATAGTGGCAGTACAGATGGAGAATTTGCAACTTATGCAGATGCAATGTATGTATGAATCTGAACCAGAGGTTATTACCCAAGAGTGAAATTCTTGTATTTTTTATTTTAATTGCACTGCATTCCAGTTATAAACATTACTTGTGCAATGCATACTGAGCATTTCGTCTTTCTAAACCTGTTCCAAATGTCTAGGTATGCCAGAAATACCCAGATTGTAACCTTTCATCTTTGCCAGTTTTTTCTTTTTTTTTTCCCCTTGAAACTGTAAAGATTCTCCTGAACCAAAAGTTGAGTACATCAGTGCTGCTAGCTCAGCTCTGGAAAGTCTATGGAAAGCCGACTCTCGTGGGTTATATCACCAATGAGGTTCTTTTATGTAAAGCAAATGTGATAAAGTATGCTAAAGAGACAATGTGATAAACCACATAGCAGGATGACTGTTAATACATGTGTCCTAAACTACTGCCGAAGGAATATTTGAATAGGATATCTAAAATGGAAGTTTGCAGTTTGATGAAAGATGGACCTTTAATCTTACTTGTTAGAAGGCTCATAACTGACTTTCTTGCTCTAAAGGGGAAAACTTCCTTGTCTTAGATCTTGCTGCTGAAATGCGGTGTGGCCAAGTGTTTTCTCTGAGTGCCATTGTGGAGGGGAAAAATTGCCAAATATTCTTGGTATCTGGAACTAAAGTGGAAAAATGGACTTTCTTTAATAGTAGAATGTTGATGGCATGAATTTTGCTACAGCAAATGATTAAGTGATTCAGTTCTTCATTATCACTTTTATACAATAGAAAAATCAGAGTGGATTTTTATTTTATAAATTAAAATCTTACTATTAAGTCAGCTCTTTAATGTTTAAAAAAATAACCTTAATGAGTTCAAATGGAATTTGTCTGTTTGTTTTGTAAGTAAAGTTATTAAGATTATATCTCTAAATAACATTTCTCCATAGAGGAGGTAGTGAACATGTCACTTAGATGGTATGACATACCTCAGTTATTGATTATCAAACATAAAAATTATTTCTTCTTTTAACCTACTCCTGGCATTGTTGCATAACTGTCAGAGTGGAATATTTCTGTTTAAGCCAAGACTTTATAGAATAAACCTTAGATAAATATTATAATTTCTTATATTATGGAAGGTATCTGCCTGTGTTTCATGGTACCACAAAATCTGAGATTGCTGCATTTTAAAATTCTAATAGTTTGAGGTATGTTTAATCCAGCTGGTGATCATGACATTGTTTTGAATTAACATAATGGAGGAAAGTCCTGATTTACAGAGTTAGGTTTGTATGGCAAAGGTCACTGATACGCATTTTAGAAGATTTATTTGCAATTATGTAGCATTGCTTTTTTATCCTATAGTTCAGCCTAAATATTTTATAAAGTATTCAATGCAATTTGCAAAGATCCTTTCGACTAATTTATTTGTTGAAGCAATTATAATTTTATTTTGTACTTTAACTTTTAATGTTACTCCAACTGATGTTTTTATTCAATTTGCATTACTTGAAATTTCATTTTGATCTTGTGTAAAGGATGTTGACCATAAGTAGTGCAGTCTGGAAAGCTCATCCCTTCTCTAAGAAGCACAGATGAAGATGTTAGAGACTTGACTGCAGGAGCGGGAAGTTTGTAATTCAACTGCAATTCAGATTTTGAAAATGAAAGTGAAAAATGGAACTTAACAAATGATGCCTTCTTGAAACTCATCTGTTAATTAAAATTGAATATGCATTTTTGAGAACCAAAAAGTTCTACCCAAATGCAAATGTTTTCGTTTAAGATCATATTAAAAATTATGTATCAGTTACTCCTGAATCATGTATTAGCACAATAACAAATACAAGCATATTGCAAATGTCTCATGTGGCCCTTCTATATCTGAATTTAATCTTAATTTATAAAATTATGCATCTACAGCACAGTGTACAGAATTAGTTTAGCAGACATGGAAAGAATACTGATATAATGGCATATGCTATTACACTCATACACACACACACACACACACACACACACACAAAACACACTCTCACACACACTCACAATTTGCTTCAGTCAGTAATACCTTTATGCACAATGCATAAACACATTACCTAATAGACACTGATTATTTATTTCAATTATCTACTTGTAAATTTCTTGCAATTTCTGAAATAGTGCATTATCTACTGGAGCTTTCAGTGATGCAGTAGTACTTTATAAAGAGTATTCTTCCACTGTTATATATCAGATTTTTATTCAAGGCCCTCACTTAAATGGTGCAATTCAAAGTAATTTCATTCCATTTCTGTCAGCCAAAGTAGTATCCAGTTCCGTTCAACACATATTCTTTGCAAAAGTATTTGCTCATGTTATCGTTATATGTTTACGTTTCTAATTCCATGTTACTCTGTCACTATACCATATAAAATGAGACATCTTGAATAATTTTTATAAGATATGCTTAATAAACTTTGCTTGTAATAATGATAGCACCTGTGAAAGGAGATGGTTACAGCATAGTATTCTAAGACTGTGTGAAGTCTACACCCTCAAGCATGTCCTGAAAATCAGGAATTTCAGAGCAAGAAAGAAGGAAAGCTCTATACAGCAACACCTAATACTTGTTTTCTTTCTAAAGCACTACTGTAAAAATATGGACTTTGAGTGCAAACTATGTATCCACTCAAAGCCAAAAGCCATTTGTTGTCATCATTTATGGAGTTTGGTGCAGATCACCTTTCTTACAACTGAAGAAACAGATTGGTTTGTGTTTGATGTACATTTATATTTTTAGAGAAATTTTGACTTTGTGATAAGGTTTAAATTGACATTCTTTAAAACTGAGTAGGGGTTTCAAATCCTCATTCTTAGTATAAATCATACAATTAACAGTTTTTAATGAATAATTTGCACCTATTTTACCTTAGTAGCCTGAACTTCAAAGTAATTCATATCAGCTTACAGTGTTATCATGTTTTCTTTTCAAACTTTCCTACATTCACAGCATTCAAACACAATTCACAGTCTAGGTTTTTAAACATATTTTAATGTGCCCTACAGAAGTCAGCTATAAAGAAGAGGCAGATAAGTATAGCTTTCCACTTTTTCTTTTGGTCTAATATTTGACTTCAAAATCAATAATTTCTGGGGCAAAAAACAAACATTCTGTGGCATTTATCTGTAATACATCTATTCTCCTTATATTAAATGATGTCCCTAAAACCACACATAGCAAGAGTTTTTAAATAAACCTCAGTAATATTGTAAACATTTAATTATATCACTTCTAAAGATTAATACTAACCTTATATTTAAATGCAGATGGCTTCCTTGAACATTGTTTTCTATCAGTTTCTTGTTATTTCTGACACACGTTCTGAAATGTTTAAGTGTGAGTGTGAAACTGCTGTTGTACAGTCAACAAGGACAAGTAAGGTAAACCACTATAACTGTCACACAAAATTTCACTAGCACTAGAGGTAAGGGTGTGTGCCATATTGCTGAGGTGTAACATTTCCTTACTCCTGTAGAAATAATGCTCTGTCTTTTTCTAGTGCTGGGTCTTTTGAGAGTTTGCAAAATCTGTTAGTGAATGTAGCAGGCAGTTTTTGAAAAAACTGCCTCCTCATTGGTCGTACTTATTTTCTTTATGCATTCAAAATATGTTTTGGGGAATAAAGATTAAAATACTTAAAGGAGGAAAATTGTCTGAGGACATTTCTAAATTGACTAACTTTACCTCAACTAACAGTTTGCTAATGTAAATGAGCATATTATTTTTAAATGTATGTATAATACATTCTGAAATGAAATTTTTAAGATTTTTCCATTAATTTCTGTAATACACCACATGTCATTACAAATAAAAAAACAACATCAAAAAAGTGTGGGTACATTAATAAAATATGTGTTAAAAGATATACAACTTCTAGAAGCTAATCTAAATTATTTAAACAAATGCAGTCAAGTAGGGTGCTATGTTTTTAAACAAAACAGTTTATATGTTTTTGCAATTTTTAAAAATTAAATGATACTAATTATTCTGTTTTTTTTTTTTTTCAAAATGTTAAATTATTCCAGTTCAACTGTTAGAAATTCATCTAACGTGGATGATCATCTGTACATCTGTGGAATGTGTGCAACTTTAGTACCTGAAGAGGAATTTTAAACCTTTATGTTCAATTAATGACTTTTTTGTACAATACAGTTTGAAAGAATGAATGGTGAATCCACAAGTCTTACAGCTAAGCAATCTTACTCAGGTTTTACATGATTACACAAACATGGGAAAGATAGTCAATTAAGCACTTTGTTCTCCTTGTGTGCAGATGCAGGGCAACTAACTGAAAGCTTTAAAAAAATGACTTACTTTCCAGCAGAATATACTTTTTTGTTAACGTCATTGTGGATGTGTGCTTAATCTCTCTGATGACATTTAAACTCTAGGGCTATAATTTACCATCAGAAAATTATAAAATAGTTAAGTATTTAATTGTTTATTGCATTTCAAATGACTATTCATGTATTTAATTGTATTTTACAGGGCTTTGATTTGGTGTCACTGGGTTTCAGCCACATGTAGTAAATCTTGTCTGGTTTTATAGAAATCTGCCAAGATATTTATAAATTTAATGTGCTGATGCATAAAATGTATCTTCAGTATTGTGTTCAGTATACCACTGGGGAACTAAATTGATTCATAGATATCAATTTTGCTAATCCCAAGCAGTATGCATTTCCATTTATTTATTTTTTTTCATGAATAGCACACATAAGTGCCTACTACTATGTACAAAAAATACTCTCTCACTCAGGGTGGAAATCAGTTCTATGACAGCATTATATAGCACAGCATAGTGATGTAAGGAAGGTAGTTAATGTACAGGATGCATACCTAACAGGACCAGATTAAGTAGGGGATAAACAGGACATTCATCCTGATCCCCACCCCATGTGCTGACCCTCCACTACTGTGCTGCTTACAGGAAAAAAATATCAACTTGCAATTAAATCAACAGTGATAATCATTTAATCAACTTCAATTTTATGGTTGCTGAAATGGCAGTCTGCCAAAAGGTACTGGGCAAAGTACTGCAATGAGCTATTATATATCCATATTATTTCTTTGCTGAGCCTAATAATACCCTGAGTGCAGTAGAACATCTGCAGTCATGCAGCAATTCTTGTGGGGGTTGTCTTTTCAAGCTGATTGCACTTGAAAGACAGACTGCACACAAGACTTAGGTTTCCCTTTCCCTTAATCATGGTACTGAATTTGTGGTATTCTGTGCAATTATTACACTCATTAAACATCAGAAAGGTATCACTTCTGATCAACAATTAAAAAAAATATATATATGATCAGCTGAAATATTTTTTCTCAAATGTAAATCAGATTTCCATTTGGACAGGTGTCCCGGTCGTGGAAATAAAGGTAGAATTTGGCTAGACTTGTAAGGGCCCTAGTGCCATTAGCCTAGTAACTTCCTATGGTCCTATGAATCCACTTTGTAACTGTGGAGTGTCATATCTCCTATAACCTTTATTTATTTATTCATTGACATTTGGTGACTGGGAAGGTCTGAGTGGGTCAGGAACCCATTTTCTGAGGAGGCCCAGGTAGAAAAGCTGCAGTAGAACAAGTATAGGCAAGTAGAGATGTACAGTAATATGTTAAAAAATACATTATTATATGTGTCCAGGAAGGCTACAGACAAACACTTATTCAATATTGCTAAATAAAAGAAAACAACTTACATCTATTAATTATCATGAGGTTTAACATACAATTAAAATTCAGCTTGTAGTACAGTATCTGTCAGGAAAGAATCAGATTAGTTTTGCCTGGAAATTGTAGGCAGAGAGGTTGAGACATAGAGTATGTAGACTATTTAAGTATAAGATATTAGGGAGAGCAAAAGATACTGGAACTAGTAAAGGTCTAAGAGGAAAGAATTAGGAGAAGGAGCAGGATGAAGTAAGAAGATAGTATATGATGTGTTAGAGAAAGATTGTAGAAGGATACTTGTGTAAAAGAAGAAAATATGGAGTGTCTGGGGAGATGAAAGAAGGGTTGTGTATAAAAAAGAGAATGTGATGAAGGATAGGGAGATGTTTTGGTTGTAGTTCTGGAAAGTTGGACTATGGAATAGTTGCCAAGTGATAGTTAGATTTGATTGGTGTTCTGAAAAGACAGGATAAAGAATAGTTGCCAAATGATAGTTTAAAGGACAGATGTGAAGCAGGGGGCAGTTGAAAAGAGACAGATTAAGTATCATAGTTTATGCTTAGGAGCATGGGCAGATGTGAGAGTTGAGGTAGTGGTTTTCAGATTGAGTTTGAATGACTTAAAGGATTTAATAAGAGAGAGATCTGGAAGTAGTGCATTCCAAAGATTAGCTATGGTGTAAGAGTAGAGGCTGTGCCTGGCTCTTTTAGAAGGTCTATGTATTTTTAATAGTAGTTTGCCAGTTGAGCAAAGATTTCTGGGTGAGATATAATGCTGTAAGATAGGCTTTAAGGCAGGACAGTTATCAGGTTTATAGATTAGTTTCTGAGTGAAAGATAGTTGCACAGAATTCAGGTTGTGCGGTGAATTCTAACCAGTTTGGTTTGTTAAGGGCATAAGAGTGGTTGAGTGTGGTTGGGTAAACCAGTTGCAAATTTGGCAATTTGATGGTAGCAAGCTTGGAGTTTATTCTTTAGGGATGTATGGAGATTAGTGAATACAGGAGCCCCATAACGGAAGGAAGGCATTAGAAGGGTATTGGCAAGTTTTGTTTTTGTTGAGGCATCCATGAACCGTTTATCTCTTGTAGAGTTTACCAAGTTTAATGTGTTTTTTTTTTTATTAGAATTTAGTATATGTTGTTCAAAGGTGAATTTATTATCAATAATTATACCTAATAGTTTAGGCTGGGTTACTATTTCAATTTGAGTTTTGTTTCATGAAAAACAAAATTGAACTTGTGTGAATGACTTTGGTGAGAACAGATGTATTTATTTATTTATTTGTTTTATTATTATTAGATTTATTTAGGTTTAATAGTAGTTGAGCATTATTTAGCCAGGTTCCAATAGAGGTGAATGCATCCTGTGTGATTTTTAAGAGGTGTTGAGAGTTATTGGAAGTAGAGATAATAGTGGAATCATCAGCATATTGGATGAGTGTGCTTTGAAGGGAGGTGGTGTGAAAGCTGTTAATGAAAATACTGAAGAGCAAGGGTCCAAGAATGGACCCTTGTGGGACTCCAGTATAATTTATGGTATTCAGATAGATTAGTTTGCCACTTGACACATTGTTGCCTGTCAGTTAAGTAACGGAAGAACCATTTTTGTGTGGTTTGAGAGCATCCATTGTATAGAACGTTGTTCTTAAAGCTTATGATGTGACACTGTATCAAAGGCCTTTTGATAGGTCAGGTAGGATTACTGAGATTAACAGGCCTATGTACATAGCTTTGTTCACAGTATCTGAGAAGGATAGCAATGCTGTGGTGGTACTATGAGCAGGCTGAACATTCTGTTGGTTGGGAGAAAGGAGAAAGTTATCTAAGAGTAATTTTATTAGTTGTAAGTGTATACACTTTTCAAGTATTGAAAGAGGGATGAGAATAGAGATGTTTTAGTAGTTGGATAGTACACTGTTTTTTCTGCCTTTACATAAGGGAATGATGATGGATTTTTTTCCAGAGTTTGGGGATATTGGAGTCTGAGCTTGACCTGTTGATAAGAATACTAACTGGGCAGACTATTGCATCTCTTCTGAGCTTTAGGTGTTTGGATGGGAGATTGTCAGCAGAGAGGGAGCACGGTTTTAGTTTGGTGAGAAGTTTGTATATAAGAGAGGTAGGTAAAAATTATAGAGAGACGGTGGCTGCTGTGGTCCTATCTGTGCAGATGTGGTGGAAAGGAGGAAGGATGTTTTTATTAGGGTGGGTGTTTTTAGAAAATGTTTGGGTTAGCTTTACAGTGTGATTGGAGTTGTAATGAGGTGTGGAAAGGCTTACACATTTTAGCATAGTTTCAATAAAGTGGAAGTTAAACATGTTAGCTATTTGAGCTGGGTCTAGATCCAGGGCTGGTAATGGATTTTGTGATGCCCCAGGAGTAAGGAGAGCTGAAATAAATTTCCAGAATGTTTTAGGGTTGCTGGTTTGGGAGGTTAATTGCTGAGACAAGTAGTTTTTTTTTTTGGTTGCAATTATTAGTTTTTTTGCCTTGTTATATAGCTTCTTATATTTTATTTGGCTGGTTACATTTGTATCCCTTTGCCAGTCTTTCCAGGCTCAATCTCTAGTTAGTAACATTTGTTTAGTGGGTTTTTTAAGTAATGTGCATGATTTATTTTTGGTCTTTTGGTTAGTAGTGGAGCTAAGGAGTTGGAGGTCTCTAAGAAAATCTTGTTGAAGTGACATAAGACATCATCCAGTGGTGGTGTTTGTAGTGGGGACCAGTTTATAGCTTATAGGATACTGTTAAATAGTTTTTTATTCAATTTGGTTAAGTTTCTAGATGTTTTATAGTTGTGGGGTTTTCTCACATGAGGAAGGGTTCTATAGGTATATACTGGTGGGTGGTCACTTAGGACATTTGGAAGGATATTTGAGTTGGAATATTTGAGGGGATGATTTACAAGGATCCAAACTAAGTTACTACCTGGTGGTTATTTTCAGTTCTTGTGGGGTTGGTGATACGTTGTGTGACACCATTGAGATATATGCTGTTTGTTGGGGGAATGGGAGATCATGTATTGCCAGTTGATCTTTGTTTCGCCCATGATAATTGTTTCATTTGTAATATTCTCAGAAGTACAAGAGAGGAAGTCTTCAAGAATTGTAATGTTTCAGCCAGGGGGTATATAAATTACTCTGATATATAGTTGTTTAGTATTATCCATATGCATAGATGCTAAAATTATTTCAGCTTTGTCGAAGGATGGGACTGGTCTAGAGAGGGGAGTGATTGATAAGTCGGTATGAGATATTAATGCAACAGCTCCTGCTTTTTTATTCATTCTATCATTTCTCAGAATGTTGCATCCTGGAGGGACAATTTCACAGTCCTGGATGTGAGGCTTTAGCCAGGTCTCAAGTAACTGCTACTATATCTGAGGAGTGGAGGTTTAACCATGAGTGAAAATATGTTTTTTTTTTTTTTTTTTTTTGCATATGCCATGTATATTTAGTGTAATTACTAATAACATTTTGCTGGGTGTTGACTGGTGGGAGGTGGCTGATAGTGCTGGTCCAGGATTGGGGTGGATATCTCCACATTGTGAAAGTTTGAGCAGGTGAATTTTAAGACCGTGATGAAAGTTGGTCTTGTTAGTATGCCTGGATAGTTTGTAGGTTATTAATTTAGTTTTTATGGATGTTGACAGGAAATGGAATTTAGTAAGGTAAATATAGTTGTGGTTGATTAAGGAGGATGTGATGTTAGAGACAATATTTATTTGGATGTTAAGAAGTAAGCCTGGGTGGACGTTTCTAGAGGTGCTTCTATTACTGTATATTTGAAGGAGGTGGCTTGTGATAATAGACCTAGGGAAATGAGTAGTGATGTTAAAATGATAGTATGGTGAGAGTTGGAAAGCATGGTAAGGCTTTATAGTGGATTAGATACTGGGTGTGGTTGAGTTAAATGGAGTTGAGAAGATGGATTAAAAGAATATGTGAAATATAATAATAATGTTGTTAAGGTGTGAGTAGTGAGAGCTGTGTTTAGAGGGACAACTACAGGAGGTTGTGGAAATAGCTGTGGTTAAGGATACTATCGGGTAATTTTGAGTTTATTGGGTGGTGGTAATGATAAGGTGGAGTTATGGTAATGTCTAAATATAACTGATATGGGGGGTGGGCAGGAATGGGGGTAGCATAGGGGAGCAGAGTGAGCTCAAGCAAAGTGAATGCGAACAGAATGGGGCAGAACCTTGTTGACAGCTGCTCACAAAAACAATCAGTAAGCCACTTAATTTTATTGAATTTTCCCTGTTTTTGTTGTTTTGAGTACTATTACTATACTGTAGGTGCTACTATACCTAAGGGCACTATTTTTGTATTTCTTTGGAGTGGAAGTTGTCGAAAGTTATCTAGGCAGCAAGTTTACTAAGAGCTCAAGATGTTTATGGAAAAAAAAAGAACAAAGTGTGCAAAGCTGCACAAGTATATACTGCAGAATGTAGAAGGCAGAAGCAGTTATGGGGTAGATAATATCAACAGGAAATTGTTAACAGTAAACATTTAAGTTATGCAGGAAAAGATGTGTTTAAACATAACAGCAGTATTTACATATCTTGTCTAAGAGTTCATTTAAAACAGCAATATGTAGCAAAAACAGCCAATTACACTTGCTATTAAATAATGCTTTTTCAGCCAGAGGTCACATTAGCAGCAATACAAAATAAATATATGTCCAAATCAATAGTGAAATACACACATTATACGGCAGATGCTGTACATACACAAAGATGCTAGTCGTCTATGCTAAAATGACGTTCAGATAAGTTCTGAGCTACTTTGTACATTCGGTATCAATGTTCACATATGTTACTATAAAAAAATCAATAAAAAGCTCTAGTTCCATTCACAAACAATACATTTTTAAATTCCTAAACATTTTCTGAAAAATCATATTAAGGAGCATAAGCCAAACAAATGTAAATTTCTTGTGAACAGAAAATACATGCTAATAAAATGTTGCAAACATTATAGTGGAGTTGCTGGTCAGAGCAAGGTGACAGGTGCTTTCCATACAGACTTGTTGGAGGCACTGGAGTGCAAGTTGCTGAAGGCAGGATCATTTAGATATCTATAGTTGCTTCCTAACATAGTTACCACACTGCACATGAGCAACAGTCCTTGCTGCAGTTAATTTGCCTGAAGCTGTGTGATTTGGCATACAGATAAATAACATAATATATGAAGTCTATGAGAGTTTTATGTGGAAGGGATAATTTCCACGATGGAAGACACAACCAGCAGCAATTAAGCACTGCAGATTTTAAATACAGCAGGTCAGCCTAAAGATGGGGCATGCTGCAACACATATAAGTGGGTATAAAACTGCAGGTGTATAGAACACACCTACACATGTGGTGATTTTAACACTGACGGGGGGACATTGTTAGTATGTTGTTATGATTGTGTACTTTTTTTTTGCAAGGGCGAGGGTTGACATTTGCTCTATGGTGCCTGTAATGTTGACATAATTCCAGTTTAGGTCAGCAGCATGTACAAGACACCCATGGGTATAGTGGCGATGAATAGCTAGCTATACTCAGTACCACAATTCTGACATAAGTGTTTTCCGTTCCCACGTCAGTATGCCTGAGAAGAATCAATAGAACAACACCAGTGTCAGAAAATGGAAGAAAACAAGCTACAGCAAGCTTTTGCAGACCCTACATCTCCATGGCCAGTGGGTCTTCTGCCATGCTGATGCCAACCAGGCCTTCCAAGCTGGAGCATAGAAAGAACTGGTGGCACACATTAATGCTGTTAAAAGCCAGAATCACACTTATGGGCAGGTCTGCCATAGGGCCAAATACATCTAGTATGGATGAAAAAAAAAACAGACCTGTCCACCTTGCACAGGAAGGTAAGTTGACAGTAGCTGGGTCATCAGTTGAGCAACCTCTGAAGGAGACAGAGGAGTTCCTGGCATCTGTAAAAGGCAATACAACACCTAAACAGCCCCACAGTGTAGTGCTAAATCTCAGTGCAGAGCTGCTACATTTCCATAGGATATAAGTAGCAGATGCCCCAGGTGTGTACTGTCATATCTGTATTTACAAAAATACTATTTATATTTTCCAAGCACTCAATGGCCATCTGACCAGCAATATGTGTTTTGGGTATTATAGGAACATCAGATATACCACCTCCATGAGGGCCTGCATGAGGTAAGGTTTTTACCAGCACTTTAAGGCAAAACTGTCATAATACATTTGCACTGAGATTATGTTCAAGATGTCAATAGCCCTACAATGGAATTTATGATTTGTTGCTTTCAGAATAAATCACTTTCAGACAGCACCACTGTAGAACTGACATCATGTGTTGTCAGAAGAACATCTAGCTCTGATGATAATGTTGATGTTGAACTAGTATGGTCCAGGAAGTACAGTGGGTATGTTGGACACATCATTGTCACCACAGGATTTTCTAATCAGACCATGGCTTCAGCATCTGTGCCTGTAGTGACCAAAGAGATACATGGCACACCGGGCGGACAGTTTACTGTGACCATTGAAAACCAAGGTTGTGTGATACCGTCTACAGAGTAGTCATCCGTATCTACCCCTAGCCCAGCAGTATAAGGATGTACACACATGGGGGTCAGTACTGGTGCTCCTGGAGACATGGGTACCACCCTCAAGCTGAAGTAGCTGTGTTAATTACCTTGACCCAATGTATGTACAGTACCATCATTGATACACAGGCTAGAACAACCACAGCCATATCAGACTTGGTATGCCTATTACAGTGTATGTGGGATGACCTCTGGGAGTACATGTCCTGTATGTGTGTGACAGATTTACAGACAAAATCACATACTAGTACATGCCACATCATCTTATGCTCACATGCTATGCATCATGCACCATTCATGAAGATATCAAAGATAAATATACCTCAAGGATGGTCAAACAGGGTGATGCATTTGAAATTCTTAACATTCAAGTCACTATAGCCAAATCCCATACCACTTCCTTGCAAAGCTATAGGACTCCCCGCTATGACCATGGAAACCCATAACGCATATTTAAGCCTACTGGAGACTCTCACCATCCAATCCAATATCATATTTATGGGTGACTTTAATTACCCCACAGCTAACTGGAAATCACATACAACATCAAATGTTCAGACACAGAGATTCCTAGATTTTATAAACACAAACTCCCTGCACCAGATTTTTAATATGCTGACCAGGAACACAAACCCTAATATGGGAAAGCACTGCTCACTCCATAGTGTAATGTCCTCATTGGTAAAGTCAGACCACAAAATGGTCTGCTTTGAAACAAAAATAAATCCCAGATCTCTAGCTAACACTGGAACATTCATAGGTTCATAGGTTCATAGGTAGGTATTGGGCAATCTGCCCAAAGGCATATATTAGCCCAGCCATGTTGTGCGGTATTCACTGCCCCTTTGGTTAGTTCCCTAGGCCCTTGATCTAGCAGCTAGTACCCTTGGCCCCTATCTAGTAGAGCTGTTGGTATGATCCCTGGTGTGAACTTTCTGTTACCCATCCACTCGTCAAGGTTCCTCTTGAAGAGTGATAGTGAGGGGCTCTGTCTTATGTAGATCGGGACCTTGTTCCATAGCAAGGGAAGTCTTTGCGAAGGGAATCTATCCCTGCAGCATGTTCTATTCATTGTTGTGCTGAGGTTTATATCCCTAGAGCGTGTAGCTCGAGTGGATTTGGTTTTGCTAAGATGGAGCATGTTCAACAGTTCTGGGTTAGACATGGCTCTGGATGTTAGACAGAGATCGCCTCTGAGAAGGCAGTATGCAACAGAGAAAAGCCTTAGTTTTTTTCAATCGTGCTGCATAGGGCAACTGTTTGAGGCCAGTAATCCTCTTAGTGAGATACCTCTGTGGTCTCTCCAGCTGCTGGAGATGCCTAGCCAGGTACATTCCAATTGGTGCATTGTACTCAATAATGGGTCTGATGAGGGAAGAGTAGAGGGGCACCACTACATCCTTAGATCTTGATGCAAACCCTTCCGTGATCAGATGGGTCACATAGAAGGATTTTCTAACCACCTTGGCAACATGGTTATCAAATGAAAGCTGGCTATCTACTTGGGTCCCTAGATCCCTTATTATTACTTCAGATTTCAGGGGGTTACCTCCTATGTGGTAGTTTGCGGGTACTCTGTTTTTTCCAAAGGGGATTACTACGCATTTCTTAGCATTTAGCTTGAGACCATGGCTTTGACACCATGCATCAGTCTCATTAAGGCCCTTCTGGAGGATATCCATGTCAGCCAGAGACTCTATTATAGGGAACTACCTCCTACTATTAAGTGATAACCTGGCAAAATTCTAACCTCCCACAAACCTGAGAACACTCCTGCCTCTGTGGAACTCTTCACAGAAACCCTACACAGGCATAATATTATAGGTTCATAGGTTGGTACTAGGCTATCTGCCTGAAGGCATTTATAAGCCTAGCCAGAATGTGTTGGCTTTTGCCGCCCCCTTAGATTAGTTCTCTGTGCCTCTGTCCAGCAGAGCCACTGAAGTGATCCCTGAGGTTAACTTTCTGTTTCCCATCCACTCATCAAGGTTTCTTTTGAAGAGTAATACTGAGGAGCTCAACCTAATGTAGATTGGGATCTTGTTCCAAAGCATGGGAAGTCTCTGGGGCAGGAATCTATCCCTCCAGCATGTCCTATTTATTGTTGTGGTGAAGTTTAGATCACTAGAGCGTATGGCTCGAGGGGATAAGGTTTTCTTTAGGTGGAGCATGTCCATCATTTCTAGGTTGGACATGGCCTTGTATGTCAGGCAGAGATTACCTTTGAGTAGGCGGTATGCAACCGAGTACAACTGGAGTTTCTTCAGTCGAGCTGCATAGGGCATCTGTTTGAGGCCAGTGATCCTCTTGGTGAGGCCACCTTTCCAACTGTTGCAGGTGTCTTGTAAGGTACATCCCAAATGGGACATTGTACTCTATGATGGGTCTGATGAGTGATGAGTAGAGGGTCACAATGACCTCTTTTGATCTGGATGTGAACCCTTTTGTGATTAGGTGAGCCACATAAAAGGATTTTCTAACCACTTGGCAATGTGATTATCAAAGGTGAGATTACTATCTACTTGGGTCCCCAGATCCCTCATTACATCTTCTGTATTTAGGGGACTACCACCTATGTGGTAGTTTATGGGTACTTAGTTTTTTCCAAAGGGGATGACTATGCACTTTTTGGCATTTAGCTTGAGGCCATGATTTTGACACCAGGTATCCATCTCAGTGAGACCCTTTTGGAGGATGTCTGTGTCAGCCGGGGAGTCAATTATAGCCCCTAGCTTGCAGTCGTCTGCGAACGTGGTCAGCTATAGTCCTCCTATGCTTGCCTGTACCTCTGAGAAGTATATGCCAAACAGGAGGGGTCCTAGGACTGAGCCCTGGGGAATGCCACTTGTAACCAGTTTAGAGTCGGACCTAGCTCCTGCAACTCTCACCATGTGGGTTCTGTCTGTTAGCCAGTTGGCCACCCATCTTGTGATGTAGGGGATTATGTTCAGGCTGGTGAGCTTGTCTATAATACCAGAATGGGGAATGTTGTCGAAGGCCTTAGCGAGGTCTAGGTAGGCTGTGTGTACCACCTTTCCCTCATCTATAGCCTTGGTAACTGTCTCAAAGAAGTCCACCAGGTTTAGAAGGCATGATCTGCCCTTAACAAAGCCAAACTGGGTAGGGTCCAGTGTTTGGAGGTTCCCAATGTCTCTGTTAATGAGTTCCATGATGATGCACTCCATAGCCTTGCAGACCAAGCTAGTCAGGCTTATAGGGCGATAGTTCCTGGGGTCTGTTGTTGCTCCACCTTTGTGGAGTGGAATAACCATTGCTGTGCACCACTCTATGGGTATGTAGCCTGTGTACAGGCTGAGTTTGAACAGTGTGTTTAGGTGAGGGGGTTAGTTTGTCTTTGAGCTTGTGTAGGACGCAGCCTGGGATATAATCCGGTCCCATTGATGCTGTGTTTTTGGCTATGGAGAGGGCTCTTTTAACCTGTCTGTGATTTCAGTGACTCTACATTCTTCTAGTATGGTTATGGGCCCTTTTGGGGGTGAGAGGGTGGTGAAGTTTGCGCTGAACCTGTCTGCCAGAATGTTGGCGATATCGGTCGGTTCAGTGTATTTTGTGCCATTCTGTACTAACTCCGAGCAGATCTGATCATTGCCACTTAGATTCTTGACATAGCTAAAGAATGCCTTGTGGTTATCTTTGGAGTCCTTGGGAATTTTTCTTTCAAAGCTCATCCTGGATTATTTTATGAGGGATCATAGTTTCTTGCTGATACTGTTCAGGGATGTCTTCCCTTCTTGGGATTTTACTCTTTTCTGTACTAGTTTCCTCCTTCTATTGTATAATGGCAGGAGTCCACCAAACTGGTTTCCTTTTCTTGGAGGAGTGAGTCTTGGTTTTGCTTGGGATGGCATGATCCATACATTCTTGTAGCTGCCCATAGAATGCATTAGTAAAGGATTTTGCAGATTGGACAGTGTTATCCTTCAGCATGGGGACTTTGAAACTTTCCACCTCGGTCTTAAGTAACGTGAAGTTTGCTTTTGAAAAGTTTTTCACGGTGTTTTTTTTGTCTGGGGGTGGGGGTGGAATATGAATATCCAAGGTGATTTGTTTATGGTCAGATCTAACCAGCGAGGGGTTGTCCTCCGGTGTGGAACACCGGTCGCCCATGTTGGTGATAACTAGGTCCAATATGTTGTCACCTCTGGTGGGAGTGTTGACCAGTTGAACCAAGGCATTTGAGTTTATAAATTCTAGGAAAAGTTGGGCAAGGGAGTTAGTACGTGAGTAGTTCTCCCAGTTAATGTTTGGGTAATTGAAATTACCCAATATTAGGATGTTTGGTAGGACCTTTATGTTTCCCAGTGTTTCCAGAAATGTGGAATTGGGGTTCTGGGACATGGTGGGTGATCTGTAGCAAGCTACAATTTGAATTGCAGTTTTGCCCATTGTTAGTTGCACATGGATGATCTCTGAAGCATCATGCTGTGCCACTAACCTGGAGGTGTGGGTATCCTTGATGAATATGGATACGCCCCCACCTTTTGTATTTCAGTTTGGGTTCTGTGGCCGAAATGTATGGTATGAGTTATAAACTGGTAGTGCTGGAGTGCTCTGTGGAGCCTTAAACCAAGTTTCTGTTACTGCACATATATCGATTTTCTCCATACTGAGGAGTGCCTCGAGTACGTGCATTTTGAGGTTTAGACTTCTGGCATTGAGTAGCATTACCCTCAGTTTTTTGTTACTTGTGCTATTTACAGCAGTGGGTTTGTCTTTTGAACCTTGCCTAAAAAAGGCATTATGGGGGTGGCAAGAGCCTTGGCCAGTATTCAAAAGCCTAAGGGTGACAGGTGCAAGCCATCTCTAGCAAAGCAGCATGACTTGTGAAGCATGTCATCCCAGGCGGACAGACACTGGATCCCCTTTGAATGACACCAGAAACTTAGCCAAATGTTGAAATCGAGAATTTTTTTTATACCGTGGTATCATTCTTGGTGAGGGCAGGATGCTACTCAGGGTCAAGGTCATACCAGCCTGGGCTACATGATCAGAGAGCTCTTCCATGTCTCTCTTCACGTAATCTTGGGAGGTACGGCTCAGGTTATTCACACCAACATGGACAATGACAGAGTCATATTTGTACTTGTTCTGGAGTGACCAGACTGCTTGTGTTATGTGGTGGATCCTGGCACCCGACAGGCAGCTAACAGTAACCTTCTCCTTATTCAGCCTAGTGAGTGGGACGTCAGTGTGCCTGACTATAGAGTCACCTATTACTAGTATGTTGGGTATGTTATTTTGCCTTAAGGGCTGTGATTGCATGGCAAACTGGTTTTGTGAAGTATGTGTTTCATGGTTTGTGTTGGAGGGCTGGGGGTTGCTTGGATGTCTACTTTGGAGGTCTCTGTTGGTTTTGCAGATTTTTATTTAGAGCCTCCGAGTATGTTTTCATGTATTTATGTGTGTTTTTTGCTTGTGCTGGTTTAATGGGTCTATGTAAGACTGGTGGTGTGATGCAAATATTTCCCTTCTCCTCTTGACTGTCTGATCCAGTCTTGGGTTGAGAGAGCTTAGCCTCTAGTTTGTCTGTATAACTCCATCTCTCACATGTATTACTGTTTGGTGGTAGGAGGTGGGGGTTGTCTGTGTACATGAGGCAGTTGTAACATTGCCTCAAAATGCCCAGATTCACCAGATGGACTGGAGAGTGCATCTGAAATTGCCCTTTGGACATGCCTGGATAGGTACAGTGAACTGTTTTACTGGATGGCTGGTAAGGTCAAATAGAGAGCCTTGTCCTTCTGTACAGCACAGGAGGGTCTAGTGCTAGGGTTTATAAGTGCTTGTTATAAGTGTTGAGCAAGTGCTGGGCTGAGAAATGAATTGCTTGAATGCTTAAGTTGAAAGTTTGTCTAGTTCCAAGGGAAAAATTGAAGAGGAGACTTTATGGAGCCGGGAATACTTTTACCCTAGCTAACCGGTGCACAAAACCGGGCAAATACGGTATTTATAGCAGGGAAAAGAAAGAGATAGAAATTAACCCAAAATGGCCAATAAACTACTAATTTCTGGGCTGAAACCACTCCTCCAGGGACAGATAGGCTGCTCAAAGTTCCCCTCTCACAGGTGAACAGAGAAACTTCCTTCTATCCAAGTAAGGTATGGGCAAACACAGAGATTTGTAACACAGCCCTGAATTCAACCCTAACCTGAAAATTGGACTATACTAGCTTAGAAAGGCGGGAAGCAAGTGTGTGTGTATGTATCTATCTATCTATCTATATATATATATATATATATATATATATATATATATATATATATATATATGTGTGTGTGTGTGTGTGTGTGTGTGTGTGTACATTAATATATATATATATATTTTTTTTTCAGAAAATAAAGCAGATGCAGTCAAAAAAAAAAACAGTTTAAAAGCACAAAAAAGGATATTTGTTATATATCTCAGATCAGAGTTGTAGTCAATGCCCCCAGTAATAAAGTAGGAAGAAACACAAATACAGTAAAAGCAGATGAATAAAGTGCACATTTTTATTTTATATATATATAACAATAGAAAATGAACAAACTGACTTAAACAAGTTACCCAATTAAGCAGAAAAAAGCTCAAAACTGAGCCCTGTTCCAGCAGTCTTCAATCAGACAAGTTCTAACTGCACACCCCTGCTTACTAGGGTGCAGGGGAACCTTCTCCAAAAAAAGCCTGGATCAGTACTCATGTTATACAAACAAAGCTAGATTAATCTGAATCTGGTCTATGCTGCAGCAACAAGGTGCACCAATTTCAGAAAGAAACTTCAAATAAGCAGTCACAATAAGCCTGTGACCAGAAATTCCCAACTCAGAAGGGCAGAATCCAGCCTCTCCTCCCACAAGAGTGTAGACCACAAACCTTCTTAATGTAAAACAGCCTGTATGAAGCCCAACTGCTTAAACCAAAAGACTTAGAATAACAGTTACAATTTAATCAGGCTATGACCAAGCAGTAATAAATGCAGCAGAATAAACAAAATTGAGTACTTTTAAGAAAAGCAAAATAAAGTAGGAGGAAACACAAGTACAGTAAAATGAATAAAGTGCAAACATTTTTTTTAAGTGCAAGAAAACAGGAAGGAAGAACCTAAGTGGGCAGCCTTCTCAAATCTTCTCTCTGTATTAAGTAGCGTGAACAATAGACTAAAATATGATCTAAATGTACTCGGTTAAGTGAGCAAATGAGATGGACCCTGTAGGAGTGTTTTAATACAGACTTACAGGAGGGGTGGGCAATTCCAGAGCCACCAACACTAATACCAACACAGGAACAGGGAAGGACGGTGGGGAACTAACTGCAGAGAGACACACAGCACACTGTTCAGAAACACACAATTAGGATACAGAAAAAATGAAAATACAGTACTTTTAAAACTGCAAGTTTGTACTTAACAGAAGACTAAAATTCACTACTGCAAGTTTCACTTAGCTTCAGCTTGTAAAGCAGATGTTTGTAGCCAAGCAAGTCTCGGGAGTTGAGCATAAAATGATTTCTCAAACTTTGTGGCTAGCACTTAAAATACAGAGGAATCCCTCTAGGCTATTATATATCAGATAACAAAGAAGTGATAACACCACCTGCTCTTATAGCAAAATAACTGCAGAGAGACACACAGCACACTGTTCAGAAACACACAATTAGGACACAGAAAAAATGAAAATACAGTACTTTTAAAACTGCAAATTTGTACTTAACAGAAGACTAAAATTCACTACTGCAAGTTTCACTTAGTTTCAGCTTGTAATACAGATGTTTGTAGCCAAGCAAGTCTCTCAGGAGTTGAGCATAAATAGGTACATAGGTTAGTAATAAGCTAACTGCCTTGGAGCCATTTTAAGTCTAGCCAATTATCTCTTGTGAGACTCAAAACCTGCACCTTGTGTTTGTAAGGCAAACACCTTAACCATTAGGCTACCCTCCCAACCCAAAGAATAAAATTAGCTACAGAGAGGCAGCTGTATGCACCAGGAAGAAATACAGAACTAACAAAAACCAAGCCACCCTGGTGAATAGGAGATGTAGCACCCAGCAGGATAATGGTGCTCTCATCAAAGTAAACAAACAACTCTGAAGGCAAAGTCTACCAAAGCCACATTTGAGATAAATCTGACCTCCCAGACCAAGGACAACCACAAGGCATTTTTAGTTATGTCCGCAGCCTCAAAGGCAATACATGATTGAGTGCAGAGCTTGTTTTTAATGGAGCCACCTACAATGAGCCAGAAGACATAGCAAACCTACTGGCAGACAAATTCAGCTCTCATCTTACTCCCCTCTCTCCCAACCCAGTCTCCTCTCAGGAAGTACCATCAAATATAACTTACTCAACTTTCACTATGGAACAGGTCCTCAGTGCTCTCGCTAAGGCAAATATCCCAGCCTGCCTCCTAAATAGCATGAAATATGACCTATCAGACCCTCTGGAATCACTATTTAACTGTATCCTCCAAACAAGCTTCATGCCCCATGATCGGAGAATGGCAACTGTCATTCCTCTGCACAAAGGCAGGCCATCTATGGAGCCTGGAAACTACAGACCTATAAGTCACACTAGTCTAATATACAAAACATTGTGAAAAATTATTATGGAAATGATCGATAATGACATTGGAAGCTTTAAGACAATGTACCAAAATCAATTTAGTTTTGTCAAGGGCAAGTCATGCCTACTAAACCTAGTAAACTTCTTTAAGAAGGTCACAAAACAATGATTAACAATATTTATCTTGACCTGGCAAAGCATTTCACACAATACCCCACTCAGGCATTGTTGACAAACTCATGAGGTTAGCTATAATCCCTTATGCCACCCAATGGATAGCCAACTGTTTCACAGGCAGGACCCAGGAAGTTAGAATTTAATCTAGCTCTACAAAGAGGTCAGTCACCATCAGTGTCCTTCAGGGATTGGTCCTTTGACCATTCCTTTTTAGCATTTACTTCTCTGAAATCAAAGTCAATATAAAGGACCCCTGGATGACCAAAGTTGCAGATAATCACAAATTTGGAGCAGTCCTAGAATCCCCACAAACACTAATATTCTACGAGAGGGGATGACACAGAGAAATAACTACTGCCAGAGCCATGGACTAAACCTAAATGCCAAGTAATGCATAGTATCCTTTGAGAAGTCAGACACTCCTGGTAACTACCATATTGACAACACACCCCTAAGAGTTGAACTAGTAGCCAGGGACTTGGGGATACACTTATACAGTACTCTTGCCTTTAGCCATCAAGTGTCAGCAGTAGTGAGGTGAACCATTTTATGTTTTGCTACTTATAAACAAAGGTATGGCATCTATGTGCCAATAGATCATTGTTCCACTATATTTGAAACTCATCAGAACTATCATTGAATACAATGCACCCTTTGGTACGTACATAACCAGGCACATCCTCCTATTGGAATAGCCAAAGAAGTTCCTCACTAAAAGAATACAATGCATAAATAACATACCCTATGCAGACTGCCTCAAAACCCTACCTCTCTATTATGTCTCTTACAGGCTGTTGATGGGAGATCTGTGCCTGGCATTGTTTGGCCCCACACTGATGGATCTCCTACATTATCCACAAAACAAACAGTACCAGAATTACCCATTCTAAAGACAAACCTTGTTGTGATATAAATTCAACCTGATAGATACAGGTATGTATCACAGAGACTTCCCCTTCTCTGGAACAGGCTCCATGAAGCAGAGCTCCTCCCAAACCCAATTCAAGTACAACTTGGTCAACTGGATGTGAAACCAGGAATTCACTCCTGGTTTGCCACCTATGTCTATAGTGGACACATGCAGCCTGTGAATGATTCATCTCATAGGCTGCTCTTTGTAAATGTTTCATCTCTCAAGTCTCTGTTTACAATATCAAGGGTACCAAAACTTGTCAAAGATTGTGGATGCATGGCTAGGCTTAAAAAGACCCAAGTGGCCATTAGCCTTATACCCACCTATGAACCATTTTACAACAACCACTAAAAAAGGTGAGCAAGGTGGCCATGAGAGGTCATGATCATGGTCATACTGCACTAGCACTTCCATAGATGCATCTATTGTGGAGGTGACTATAGCCAGGAGAAGATGTCCACAGGGATGTTACAGTCACAGCAATGGCATGTCTATTAACAAACATTACTCACTGTTCCACAGCATACCATCATCTAGCCAAGGCCATGGTACAACTCATACAAATCTTGGTAGAGGTGGCTCTGGAGAAGAGGTGTATGCACACCTTGCCTAACCCACTACAGTGCATGCCCTGGACCTGTCCTTTAGATCGAGCAACAGTGTTAGAAGTAACACTTATGCTGTGTCGCAGCAGATGGACACAACAGCACAACCCTGAGTGCTTCACATACTCAGACAACCAGTGACATTGGCCCTTCACAAAGCCTTTTATGGTAATGGCACTCTCCTCTCCATGCACACACATGCACACAGCCCTCAAAACACAACTGAAGTTTTACTTTTCATTTTCTTCAACAATCACACATTTCCCTAAGAAAGACATTGCCTTCTTGTACTCCTTTCCCTGCCTGTGCCAATAACGACAGCTGTGCTTGGTCCTTCAACCTTTGTTACTAGGATTGACTATGTCTGATGCATAATGGCCAGCCTATGCATGAGTATGCATAGTCTGTTGGCTGGTTTCCTGGTATTACTGTAGTGCATATGCTGTTATATGTTGAAACTATGTGCAAGCCTCTGCATCTTTGCCAGTGCCTTGACATTCTGCACTCGCCTTTGTGTAGTATATTCATTCCCTGCTGCTAGCTCCTCCACTGATTCTTCATCTGACTCATCTTCAACTGCTTGGTGTGCTGGGGCTTATTCTATAAGCAACTCCCTGTCTCCGCCCCAGCCATACCTCTCAACTGTACAGATTTTCACAGAATGTCCAGATTTTTGCCTTATATTTTTGGTGTATCCCTCCTAAGATCTGGACCTTTCTGGCGAATAGCTGAGGATTGAAGTAATTAAATAATGACAAATATTTGAGTTTAAGACTCCACATCCTTCAGAAAATTCATGCTAATGCAAAATCTATTATTCTATCAACTTTCTAAATTTGTAAGAGCAATATTTAAAATCTGTCCCTATTGGCCCCAGCCCCCATAACTGCCTCTTCATTTTGGTATTGTTTAACATTGTATAGACTGATAACATTTTTACACATGTGGCAGGGACAACTGCACGATACTGCTAGATACATCCAGGCAGTGAAAGACTCTCACGTACCGTCAGCAAGATGAATACATGCTCCCCAATAACCTTGGTTTGTGGTAGGGCTGCATCCCTGATCTCTTTCATTCTGTGGATTTCTTATTGCTGCCATCAACCAGGGCTCCAGGCAATATCAAGCTTTGACAATCATATGAATCACAGAAATCAAAGGAAATTCAAGAAATCTAAGGAAGTTCAAGATTACTGAGTCTTGCTACTCTTATTACACCTTGCCAGTTCCTACCCTGGACTCTACCTCCCCTCTCAAGGAAAGCTAGGCCAGTCAAACTTTGGGTGAATGTATGAATAGCAGTACAATTGCCTGGGTCCCATTTGAAAGAAAATAGTTTATTATACTGCTTTATCTGCTAAGGGAGTCTATTCCAGAGGTGAGGGAGACAGAGTAATGAATCTGTTTCTCCACCATGGTTTACTGATCTGCTGAAGCAGGCTTAGATCCCTTCTGGTATTTGTCAGACTGTCTGATTTGTGTAAGTAAAAGAAACCCTGACTACTGGGTTTCTGATTGCTTGGTATGCAGGGCACAGGTCCCCTCTGAGGAGCCTATTAGATACAGAAGAGAGGGACAGGGCTTCTAGTGTCTTCTGCTAGCTTAAGGATTTTAAGCCTGTGATCACTTTTTTAAGAACTTCTGTGGTCTTTCCAACTGTTTGACATGTCTGGTGTAGTACATTCTAAAAGGGGCATTGTATTATATAACTGCTATGATCAGTGCTAAATACAAGGAACAATCATATCTTTAGATATGGATGATATTCCTTTCGAAATCAGTCGTGCCAAGTAGAAGGATTTGCTGACAACCATTGCTACATGGTGATCAAAGGAGAGAGAATTACTAAGCTAGATTCCCAAGTCACTATTTGCTTTTTTTATTTTGAAGTGGGGTTCCCGGTGGGAGGGGTGTATATCAGGATCAGCTCTGAGCCCACTGCTGTTCATAATGCTGATGGATTTTATCAGAGGAGACAGATCAGCAAAGTTGCTGTATGCAGATGATGTGGAATTACAGGCAGATTCTGAACAGGAATGCAATGGGTAGGGGAATAGAATGCAAATCTGAAGGTACATGGGATGAAACTGAGTACAGATAAGACAGTTGTAATGGCAGCAAATGGGGAAATCAGAAGAAGCTGAGAACTGCGATGAAATGGAACATAGTTGAAGAAGTCAACAGTTTCAAGTATCTGACAGGGGTAGCTGAGGAGAAGTGAAGTCTAAATGAGGAGGTCAAAGCTAGGATCAGAGTGGCTACAGGTACCTAGCAAAGAATGTCAGGGGTAATGTATGGCAAAAGAATGCAAAAGAAGCTGAAAAATAAAGTGTATAAAACAGTGGTGTGACCAGTACTACTTATGGCACAGAAATGTACAGTAAAGGTAGAGCAGTTGAGGAAGCTAGAGGTGCTGGAGTTGAAGTGTCAGAAATGGGTGATAGGATGCACACTGTGAGACAGACAAAGAAATAAGGACATCAGACAAGGCCAGAGAGGACAGATTATGGTTGTTTGGGCACGTGGAGAAAAGCAGAAGACAATTTGTTGAAGAAGATTTGGGACAGACAGGAAGAAGGCAAGAGGAAATGAGTGTCTCCAGCAAAGTGAAGGATGGAGTGTGTAAGATAAGACCTGTGACAAGACACAACTGTCAAAGAAGGTAGGACAGTGGCATTGAACTGAGAGAGATGACAACAGTTGACATGACACCTCTACTTCATGAAGAAACTGGGAAAGGGGGGGGTCGATGATAATGATGTGTTGTCAGTACAAAAAAAAACTGGAGTGATGATATGTCTGTCATATGGGCAATGCTGAATTTTTTAGCATTTCATTTACACCCATTTTCAATATGCCATACAGAGGTCTATTTTTAATACATTTAGTTTACTAGTTATGCTAGCATGGAGGGCGGTGTCAAACAATTTGGTCAAATCAAGAAAGGGTGTAAGTGCGGTGTTACTGCTGTCAAAGACTTTGTTTACCTTTTTGAAGATGTTTACCAGATTCATTGGAAAGGATTTACCTTTTAAAAAACAAATTTGCTGCAGATCTAGCCTAATGACATTTGTAATGCCTGTGTTAATCAGGAAGGTTATAATGTGCTCTGTGGCCTCACAAATATAAGGGGCTGAAAGGCCTAAAGGTTCTGGGGTTGGAAGTAGAACTGTTTTTATGGTGTGGCATCACCAATGCTTTACACCATACTTGAGGTTATGAGCCAGGATCTGGCTACATAGCTTATAAAGAGGTTCCACCAATAAACAGCCCCATATATTATCTTTCCCTATGGAGGAAGCATGCTTAGTCTTGGGTACCACTTTAAGTAAATGTGTTTTAGGGATGCTGAGGGTTTTATGAGATACAGATATTTTAATGTTCAGGATAGTTACCTCTTGAGTAAAATTTGCACTAAATGTATATGCTAGTATATTGGCAATGTCCACCATGTCTGAATAGGATTTGTCATTTAATATAAATTGTGCAAATTGTTGAGTGCTGTTTCTTACTTTCCTAAAATAACTAAAGCAAGATTTGTAATTGACATTGGCTTTAGATGCCAGCCTGAGTTCATGAGCTGCCTTAGTGGATCTAACAGTCATTTAAATCCTTAGTCAAATTCCTAATATGCTCCTTGATTTGGGGATTTTGGATTGGCTGTAAAAAAATATTTTTTTTCCTTTTATTGTAGACTCATTTATGCTGGCAGAGCCCCAGGTTGGTTTGCTGTTAAATTTCTCATTGTGTTTGGATTGTGATTGGACTTCCAATTCTATACATTTATTTATGTGGGTATAAAACTCTTATGTGAGCCTATCTGCTGAGGTGATGTTATAAATTAATTTTGAGAATTAATCATAGAATATGAGGAGATTTGTGCTCTTGAAGCCTTTAAATTCTGAATATTTGTTTCTGGGGGTTAGGATAGTTTGTGAGATAAGGTTACTAGCTTATGGCCTGACTTAATCAGATATGGCATTACTAGTGGAACTGTACAGCATGACACTATATTTGTAAATGTCAAGTAAAAAAAGTGTCATCTAGCTGGGCCAGTAAAATTCTGGTCCACTGAACTTTTATTTATTAGCTCTAAAAACATCTGAGCATTTCCTGTGTTATAAGTGTAAGTACTCCAGTTAACTGATGGGTAGGTAAAGCCTCCCAAAACCATGGAGTTCTTATTGCTAGAGATCATCCATTATGTTTAGAAAGCAGATGTGTCTCCTAACAGGTGATACACTTATAGTTGATTTTCCTTTGTATGATTTGGAGTTTGATAATTTCCATCTGTGGGTTTCTGGAAATCTCTCTTTCCTAGGAAATTTACATGTCATAAACCACAGGTTGAGATCACACTTGTGCCATGTGTTGGAGTTGTGATAACTGCTTGGGTGGGGTACACTTCACACACACACACACACACACACACACACACACACACACACACACACACACACACACACACACACACACACACACACACACACACACTGTAGATGATACCCTGTTAATTACTGACTACATGGTAGTTCATGGAGTGATACTCCTCCCATACCTTCTTGCAGGTCCCCTAGTGGGATCTTTATTTCAATGTGGGTGCAGTCTATGGCCCCCAGTAGCTCAAAGAAATGGGATATATGATAGAAGTCCCCTTTGTTGTTGGTTCTGTACTCTGTGGTATGTGAAAACTACACAGAGTCCCCACATGGTGAAACATGGTTCATAGGTGTTTACTAGGCTAATGACCACAAGGGGGGTTTTAAGCCTAGTCATGCATCCCAAATCTCTGACAAGTTCTGATACCAATGATAAGTGTAAGCATGAGCCTTGGAGATGAACCATTTACAAGCTAGGGCCTGGGAGATGAAGCATTTACAGGTTGCCTGTGTCCATTATAGATATAGGTGCCAAACCAGGGATGAAGTTCTTATTCCCAATCCAATTGTCCAGCTTGTACTTGAATTGGGTTAGGGTGAAACTCTGCTTTACATGGATGGGAGCCTGTTCCAGAGATGGGGTAATCTCTGGATACATACCTGTCTCTCCAGCAGGTCCTATTTATATCACAGGCAAGGTTTAAGTCTTTAGAATGAGTAATTCTGATGCTGTTTGCTTTGTGGATATGCAAGAGTTCCATCAGAGTGGGGTCTGACAGCACCCTGTATGTCAGGCATAGATCTCTCATCAAAAGCCTGTAGGAGACAGAATACAGGGATAGACCCTTGAGGCAATCTGCATAGGACATATTACTTAAGCCCTGTATTCTTTTAGTGAGGAACCTCTATGGATGTTCCAATTGCTGGACATGCCTGGTTAGGTACATACCAAAGGGGGCATTGTACTCAATGATAGGTCTGATGAATGCTGAATATAGTAGAATAATGACTTCCTTGGACTTAGACACCATACCTTTGTTTCTAAGTTGCGCAACATAGAATGATTTCCTCACTATTGTAGATATGTGATGGTTAAAGGCTAGATTACTATCTATGTGTGTCCCTAATCCCTGACTACTGGGTCAACTCTAAGGGGTGTGTTGTCAATATGATACTTACCAGAGGTGGATGACTTCCTGAAGGATACTATTATGCACTTCTTGGCACTTAGTTTTAGTCCATAGATCTGTGCCAGCCCCCCTGGAGAATATTTGTGTCAGTGTGGGATTCAAAGAAAGCTCCTAATCTGCAATCATCTTCAAATTTAGTCAGCCAGTGTGACCACTGACATTGGCCTTGACTTCAGAGAAGGAAATGCCAAAAAGGAGCAGTCCAAGGACTGATCCCTGAGGAATGCCACTTGTGACTGGCTTCTTTGTAGAGGTGGACTCCCCAATTCTAACTTTCTGCGTCCTGTCTGTGAGACAGTTGGCTCTCCACCAGCTGACATACAAGCTTGTACCTAACCTCTTGAGTGTGTCAACAATGCCCAAGTGGGGTATTGTGTCAAATGCCTTGGCCAGGTTAAGGTAGGCAGTGTGAACCATTTTGCCCTCATTCATTGCCATGGTGACCTTTTCAAAGGAGTCCACCAGGTTCAGTAGGCATGATCTGCCCTTGACAAAAATCAAACTGGGTTGGGTCCAGTGTCTGGAGGTTTACTATATCACTAGTGATCATTTCCATGATAATTATTTCCATGGATTTACATATTAAGACTAATGACACTTATGGGTCAATAGTTTCCAGGGTCTGAAGATGGCACACCTTTCTACAGAGGGTTGACTGTTGCAATTCTCCATTCATGTAGCATGAAGCTTGTTTGGAGGCCATAGTTAAATAACAATTCCAGAGGCCCTGATAGGTCATGCTTCATGCTATTTAAAAGGCATACTGGGATATTGTCTCCCATATTAGTGAGGACCAGGTGCAGTATTGTTGCACCACTGGTTGATGTATTGGCTATCTGATACAGGGAGTTTTTGTTTACAAAATCCAGGAATCTCTCTGCATGTGCATTTGGTATTGTGTAGGATTCTCTGTTAATGGTGGGGTAATTAAAGTCACCCATCAATATGGTATTGGGTTGGATGGTTAGTGTTTCTTATATGTTTAAATACATGGTAAGGGTTTCCTGGGTAATTGAGGGGGACCTATAGCTGAAAAGGAAGTAATATTTGATTTTGCCTATGGTGATTTGAACATGCAGCAGCTCAAGTGCATTCTCCTGTTTGATAAAATTTGAGGTATATTTATTTCTGATGTAAATAGAGACACTTTCACCTTTCAGTCCTGTCTGTGTAGTAGCTGGTCTAAATGTGTGGAAGGCATTATAACCACACATGCTCTGTTTGTGTGCTATCCTTGGCATTAAATGATGTCTCACTGACCACACAGATATCAGCATTCTCTAGGGTGAAGAGAGTTTCTAGGGAGTGGAGTTTTTTGTTTAGATTTCTAGCACTGAGCAGTAATACCTTTAGGTTTTCTTGGTTTTGATTTGCTATGTCTGAAGTACTTTCAGTTTGGCATTGAAAAAAGGCACTATGGGGGTGGCAATGAGTTGACTAATATTTGAAAGCCTAGAGGAGAGAGGTACAGACCATCCCTAGTAAAGCAGCATGGTCTGTTGACCATCTCCTTCCAAGCTGAAAAATATTGCACCCCCTTAGAATGACGCCAGAAACTAAGCCAATTATTAAAGTCAATCATCTTTAGTTCATATTGTGGCATCATCCTTGGAGAAGGTAAAATGCTGCTCAGTACTAGGCTTGTACCAGCCTGAGACACATATTTTGAAAGATCTATGATGTCTCTCCTCATATGGTCTAGGGAGGTATGTCTTAGGTCATTTACTCCCACATGGACTATGACTGAGTCATAGTGGTACTTGTGGTCCAATGATTTGAGTGTGTGTGTAATGTGGTGGATCCTAGCCCCTGATAAGCAACTGACCATGACTTTCTCCTTACTCACCCTGTGAGAGGGACATCAGTGTGTCTCACAATGGAGTCTCCAATGACCAGAATATTGGATTATGTGGTGGCTTGCCTTATGGGCTTAAAGATAGTGCCTCCATTAGATGTGGCTCTATATGTTGATGTGAGTGTTGTTTTGAAAGATTGCATTTGGGGCTACTGAGGGTATCTGTTACATGTACTTTGTCTAGGAGGTCTTTGTAGTTTAGAAAGGTTACATTTAAGTACCTCAGCATATGTGGGTCTATATGTCATCTTTGAGTTGTATGTGATGGGTGCACCATGTGTACTATGGAGAACCTTATTAACATTAGGAGTACTTTTATGTAAGAGCTTTGCCTCCACTAACATATTGTAAATACATCTCTTGCATACCATATCAGTTTGTTTGAGAATTAACTGGTTGTCAGTAAACATGTGACAATTTCTGCATTGCCTCAGGATGCCTATATCCACCAAGCTGGTAATGGAGACAGTGGGATAGTTCATATCCATGGCAACAGACCCTTTTTTATTGATTAGATAGTTGGAGTGAGAATATAAAGCGATATCAGGAATATTCAGTTTGCAACTCTGGGAACAGTGCTTGTCACTGCAAACTAGTTGCCCTGTGTGCAACTAGGTATTGGAGAAATTTCAATTGTGCTTTTACAAGAAAAATGTCACTCAAGGTGTCTGAGTCTGTACAGGGCATGGCCAAAGACTTGAGGTGAACCTAATATGTAGACCCTGAAAATTTAAGGATGAAGTATTTACGCAGATAGTCTGAAGTTAGAAACAAATCAAGCAGTACTTACTGAAAACAATGAATTAGCTTGTCAAGAATTATGAAAAGAGGGGAGTCACATGAGTAGCTACTGCTTGGCTACTACTACTGCTGGTCTCACCATAGCTTCACTCTGCTGGAATACAGTGCTCCTTTCCTTCTTGCCACCAGAAGCAAAATGTTAGCACCAATCCCAAGATGAGAAGCAGGCCACAGCCTGTTTGGTGATTCACAGTATTGTCCCAGATGATGATGCCAAGGTCTGTAGTCTAGTTGTAGCCTTTTACTGGTAGATGCCTTGAGTAGCAACCAAACCAATCAGGAATGTTAAGCACAGACACTCAATGTCCAACCAGAAACAATCAGGAATCAATGCACTCTGCTCCTTCTTTCACTAGAAATAGAATGTAAGCACAAATTCCAGGCTGTCAGCTATGAAGCAGTTATTAGGCTTTCTGGTGATTATCAGTTTCCAGGAAATACTGTCCCTGTGCTCTTTCTCTTACCAGGAGAAAACAGCAGCACTATTCCCAAGATGGCTACAGAGAGGCAGAATGTGGGCTCTCCAATAACTGGTGGTCTTGCAATAGATGTTTAAAAGTAAGATGAAACAATGGATTAATGTTATAAACACTGCAGTGTGCACTAAGCAGTTAGATATAAAAAAGGGGGTAATGGAAGTTTCAGCTGTCTAAGTGGGGATTCACTCATTTTAAAAGACCAAGATAGATTGAAAGGGGTGGACATTTTTGTTTTCTGGCTGTATGGAATACAGTGGGATGGCCAATAAATTTAAATAGTTGAAGGGGAGTAATTTCACAAAATTATAATTTTCTGCTTACTAACAACAGCCAGTAAAAGGGGAGAAAGAGAAGGAAATATGTGGTCAAATTAACATAAGGGACAGACAACTAGAAAGACAGTTGTGTTTAAGAATACAATAGCAACAGGGTGGGAGGGTGAGAAAAAATTATGTGTGACTCACAAGAGATCCAGCTGTGGTCTCTTTCCTAGTTTTAATATGCAATTCAAAGCAGAATACAAGTAAAACACAGTGTAAAGAAACACATCACATCACAGTATGCAATATAGAAGACAATAAAATAATACAAAATCAAGAAATTAATGGAGTATTGTTGAATGAGAGATGCATGGCATCCACTGGAATATGCAATTCACTACTCTGATAAGCCTGAAAATGAGACCAATACATGTTGACTAGGTCCTTGCATGATGCCCCCATCTTCATGGTACCTGTCCATAATGTTGATGTTGTAGAGTCTGTGAAATGTTAAGCATAGTTGGATGTCACATCACCAGTGAGGTCAATGATGTACACCACTATCGCTCACAGAGGCAATAAGAGCCTACACATTCATAAATGTCCTGTAATTGAACAAGTAACAATCTGGTCCATTACATTTTTATTTATTAAATCTAAAAACTTCTGTGCATATACTACACTGGATGTGTAGGTACTCCAGTCAATTGATGGACTGTATGACAACTTCCAACATATTTCCATGGCTTGGTAGCATGAGATCAGAGATTTAGCTTTGTTCTTCAACACTAGTGCAGTAGACTCCCTCTTATCTGGCCTCTGTTTAACCAGCCTCCTCTTTAAACAGCCATCATATTTCTTCTGTAGCCCTAGCAAAAGACAACAGAGAAAAACAACTCTTCCACCTCCTCTGGGCTAAATGATGACACACATTTGAGTTTTAGACTTCATAGTCATTAGAAAAATGCATACTAACACAAATCCTGTTATTCTAGCTGATTTATAACCTGTAAATGCTATTTTGTATGTGTTTTCTGATTAACCATCCATTTGTTTATCCAGCCTAAGGTCCAGTTGCAGTGAGACTGGATAAGAGGGAGTCTACTGTATTAGAACACCATGTCGCACTCTTTATATATTTCTGAATTGCTCTACCATCCTGGTTTACTCTAGTTACGTACACGGTGCCCCCTCATTTTAAAAATATTGCTCATTACCATCTGTTTATATGTTCATTAGCATATACAGGGGATAGCCCTACTGCTCAGTGTTCCCTGCACATATTATACGAGTCTCTGAATTGCACACACCCTCTATGTGGTATTTATATCATGCATAAATGTTTACCACAGTGCTGCTAAACTTACTGAATCCCATGGAATATCTCTTAACCTGTCACTTGATGTTGTGCTATACTTTGTATATCAATTTGTTTTGGAAACATTAACATACTGATTGATATATAGTGCATATTTGCACTGGTACTAGGAAACAGCTTGCAATACTTCCAGCATCATGGATTACACATGGGTAGTGGTAGTGGTAATGTGTTTATGTTTCTCCCGGGTTCCTATCAGCAGACCAAAGACACATGTTTTCGAATGCATCTTGGTCGAACTGACAAAACCGAAACTGCAAAATATCGAAGCGGCGTGTAAGTGAACTCTTTCCCCGGGAAAGTAATCGCTTGGCTGCTTTGGTACTTTGCCATTTTCGGCACTGTATTGCGGTCTCGGAGTTGGTATATTTAAGTAGGGGGGTGTGGGGGGCAAAGCCCCCCACTTAATCTCGTGTTTTAATGTGCTTACTTTTTTTTTTGTTGTTGGAACAGCAATTTTTTTTTTCCTTGGAAAAAAATCGCTGTTCTGACAGTTCGGTTTTGTAAGCTTTCACATACATGGGGTCAATTAATCACTGTTCACTTACCTAAGCATTTGGTGATCTAATATAGATCCATTTCTCCCATATGACATTTTACACTATGCCATGCAATAACATCTAGCTGCATCAGTTATAAAAATATGAATCTAAATATGAATAACAAGTGAGAAACATTGGTTAAAATATTCACCGCACTGAATCCTAAATGAATTATCTCAGTATTATTCTGTTTTTTACAAATTTACCTTTTATATGATATCTATATTAATTGATAGATCAATTAGATAAGGAATTATGGGTCTTAAAAGGAACTCTGAAAAATACACTATAAATTTGAGTAAGTTAATTGCCCAGTAGAATATTTTTATTGCTAACTCAAAGTGAATTAAAGCAGAATTAAGTCAAAATGTTGAAAGAGCTAGAGAGTTTGATGTTAGAACCAGATTGGACAAGTTATTATTAGCTGTCAGAATACAGACCATTCAGTATTTGTTGGACTTTATCAATAGCTCAGGTTCAGGTATAAGCACCTTAGCATTTAATCCTAGCTGGCTTTGTTTGACCTTGTTTGATCATTTCTTTGCCGTGGCTGGCTTTGTTTGACTTTGTTTGATCATTCATTTGACCTAGCTAGCTTTGTTTGACTTTGTTTGATCACTGTGCTGAACAGCCATGAGTAAATTCTGCATTGTCCCACCCAAAAATGAGATAGTGTTAATGTGCAATGACATTATTTATGAAATAAAAGTATTACCTTTTTAAATAATAATATGTGAGTGAACTTTAATAACCCTGTGACTGTTCTGAAGTGGATCATCTTCTTTCAGCTGTTCCCATTAGGGGTCAGCACAGCAGATCATCTGTTTCCATTTCTTCATGTCCTCTGCATCTTGCTCTGTCACACCAACTACCTGCATGTCCTCTCTCACCACATCCAAAAACCTTATCTTAGGCCTTCCTCTTTTTTTCTTACTTGGCAGCTCCATCCTTAGTATACTTTTCCCAATATACCCAGCATCCCTTTTCAGCACATGTCCATACCAATGCAAACTCACCTCTCTGGCTTTGTCTCCAAACAGTCCAACCTAAGTTGACCCTCTAATATACTGATTCCTAATCGTATCCATCCTCATCACACCCACTGCAAATCTTAACATCTTTAACTCTGCCACCTCTAGCTCTGACTCCTGCCTTTTTGTCAATGCCACCATCTCCAACCCATATAACATAGCTAGTCTCACAACCCTCTTGTAGACCTTCCCTTTCACTCTTACTGGTACTCGTCTGTCACAAATCACTCCTGACACTCTTCTCCATCCACTCCACCTTGCCTGTACTCTCTTCTTCACCTGTCATCCACACTCAATATTACCATGAACTGTTGATTCCAAGTATTTAAACTAATCCACCTTCACCAGCTCTACTCTCTGCATCCTCACCATTCTTCTATCCTCACTGTCATTCACACACATTTATTCTGTCTTAGTCCTGCTGACCTTCATTCCACTCCTCTCTAGAGCATATGAGATACTGTGCATGCATAGTGCATGTACAACCTAACACCTGCTTGGTACATTGGAAAAAATGCAGCTTCTAAAGCTTATTGTTTGGAGATACACATACATCCAACAGATTACACTAGGGAACTTGCTCATTATTGATGCACTCAATTATATTTTTGTTAATTTTTAAATTATTAATACTTTGTGCTTACAAGGATGATTTTTTTTTGTTTTGCTGCTGTTAATTTCAATTTCTCCACTTAGCAGTATGGAGAGTATGGCAGCTGTAGTCTTTATTTTTTGTAGCCACAATAATTTTATTTTTAGTTTTGTGGTCACATTTACTGCAGTGGTTAAGACTGAGTTTACAATGAGTATGCAGATTTCTCTGTGCAATCATTATGCATGATTTTGAATAATAGTCGGGTGATTGTGTGTCATATGATTTTCATTAGTGATAAGGGCAAAGGGTGAAAGGTTAAAATTAAAATCTGTAGTCATTCATATTAAAAGAGTGCCTTTAGTTGTTTAGACTTTTATCTTAGTAAGTGGGATAAAGTTATTTCCATGATAATTATTTCCATGGATTTACATATTAAGACTAATGAGACTTATGGGTCAATAGTTTCCAGGGTCTGAAGATGGCACACCTTTCTACAGAGGGATGACTGTTGCAATTCTCCATTCATGTAGCATGAAGCTTGTTTGGAGGCCATAGTTAAATAGCAATTCCAGAGGCCCTGATAGGTCATTCTTCACGCTATTTAAAAGGCATACTGGGATATTGTCTCCCATATTAGTGAGGACTAGGTGCAGTATTGTTGCACCACTGGTTGATGTATTGGCTATCTGATACAGGGAGTTTTTGTTTACAAAATCCAGGAATCTCTCTGCATGTGCATTTGGTATTGTGTAGGATTCTCTGTTAATGGTGGGGTAATTAAAGTCACCCATGAATATGGTATTGGGTTGGATGGTTAGTGTTTCTTATATGTTTAAATACATGGTAAGGGTTTCCTGGGTAATTAAGGGGGACCTATAGCTGGAAAGGAAGTAATATTTGATTTTGCCTATGGTGATTTGAACATGCAGCAGCGCAAGTGCATTCTCCTGTTTGATAAACTTTGAGGTATATTTATTTCTGATGTAAATAGAGACACTTCCACCTTTCGGTCCTGTCTGTGTAGTAGCTGGTCTAAATGTGTGGAAGGCATTATAACCACACATGCTCTGTTTGTGTGCTATCCGTGGCATTAAATGATGTCTCAGTGACCACACAGATATCAGCATTCTCTAGGGTGAAGAGAGTTTCTAGGGAGTGGAGTTTTTTGTTTAGATTTCTAGCACTGAGCAGTAATACCTTTAGGTTTTCTTGGTTTTGATTTGCTATGTCTGAAGTACTTTCAGTTTGGCATTGAAAAAAGGCACTATGTGGGTGGCAATGAGTTGACTAATATTTGAAAGCCTAGAGGAGAGAGGTACAGACCATCCCTAGTAAAGCAGCATGGTCTGTTGACCATCTCCTTCCAAGCTGAAAATATTGCACCCCTTAGAATGACGCCAGAAACTAAGCCAATTATTAAAGTCAATCATCTTTAGTTCATATTGTGGCATCATCCTTGGAGAAGGTAAAATGCTGCTCAGTACTGGGCTTGTACCAGCCTGAGACACATATTTTGAAAGATCTATGATGTCTCTCCTCATATGGTCTAGGGAGGTATGTCTTAGGTCATTTACTCCCACATGGACTATGACTGAGTCATAGTGGTACTTGTGGTCCAATGACTTGAGTGTGTGTGTAATGTGGTGGATCCTAGCCCCTGATAAGCAACTGACCATGACTTTCTCCTTACTCACCCTGTGAGAGAGACATCAGTGTGTCTCACAATGGAGTCTCCAATGACCAGAATCTTGGATTATGTGGTGGCTTGCCTTATGGGCTTAGAGATAGAGCCTCCATTAGATGTGGCTCTATATGTTGATGTGAGTGTTGTTTTGAAAGAGTGCATTTGGGGCTACTGAGGGTATCTGTTACATGTACTTTGTCTAGGAGGTCTTTGTAGTTTAGAAAGGTTACATTTAAGTACCTCAGCATATGTGGGTCTATATGTCATCTTTGAGTTGTATGTGATGGGTGCACCATGTGTACTATGGACAACCTTATTAACATTAGGAGTACTTTTATGTAAGAGCTTTGCCTCCACTAACATAGTGTAAATACATCTCTTGCATACCATATCAGTTTGTTTGAGAATTAACTGGTTGTCAGTAAACATGTGACAATTTCTGCATTGCCTCAGGATGCCTATATCCACCAAGCTGGTAATGGAGACAGTGGGATAGTTCATATCCATGGCAACAGACCCTTTTTTATTGATTAGATAGTTGGAGTGAGAATATAAAGCGATATCAGGAATATTCAGTTTGCAACTCTGGGAACAGTGCTT
The DNA here is from genome assembly GCF_019279795.1 of Protopterus annectens. Taxonomy (NCBI): domain Eukaryota; kingdom Metazoa; phylum Chordata; order Ceratodontiformes; family Protopteridae; genus Protopterus; species Protopterus annectens. The sequence goes on along the minus strand of NC_056744.1, from coordinate 675,001,954 downwards.
GTCACTGCAAACTAGTTGCCCTGTGTGCAGCTAGGTATTAGAGAAATTTCAATTGTGCTTTTACAAGAAAAATACAAGACCTTCATTCCGCTCCTCTTTAGAGTATTTGAGATACTGTGCATGCATAGTGCATGTACAACCTAACACCTGCTTGGTACATTGGAAAAAATGCAGCTTCTAAAGCTTATTGTTTGGAGATACACATACATCCAACAGATTACACTAGGGAACTTGCTCATTATTGATGCACTCAATTATATTTTGGTTAATTTTTAAATTATTAATACTTTGTGCTTACAAGGATGATTTTTTTTTTTTTTTTTTTTTGCTGCTGTTAATTTCAATTTCTCCACTTAGCAGTATGGAGAATATGGCAGTTGTAGTCTTTATTTTTTGTAGCCACAATAATTTTATTTTTGGTTTTGTAGTCACATTTATTGCAGTGGTTAAGACTGAGTTTGCAATGAGTATGCAGATTTCTCTGTGCAATCATTATGCATGATTTTGAATAATAGTCGGGTGATTGTGTGTCATATGATTTTCATTAGTGATAAGGGCAAAGGGTGAAAGGTTAAAATTAAAATCTGTAGTCATTCATATTAAAAGAGTGCCTTTAGTTGTTTAGACTTTTTTATCTTAGTAAATTAGTTACTCTGTACAATTCTAATAGTATCTGTGTATGTGCATGTGTTGTCTACTCTCCAGTATATCTGTGGGACCTATGGTACTCTAACTTTCATATATTTAGACAAGGCACGGTGCCCATCAGTCATGTCAGTCTGAATTTGTATGCATCTCAGAGCTGGGAATATTTCTTTTAACTAAGTTTTCTTTATTGTGCTAAACCATTTAAAGCTCCTCACAAATTTAAAGCATTCCCAAGACAGCAAGGTAAGGAGTCCCACAGTCCCAGCTGACATCCTACAGGAGGCTTGAAGGAAAGGTGTAGTCATATTTTACTTCAAATATTTTTTTATTTGTTTTCTCATTAAGATAACAATTTTGAAACAAGTAATGAAAAATAGTATACAAACTATCATGGATTATGTATACAGTAGTGAAAAATGAATGAATAAAATATAAAACAATAAAGATTAATAACAATCCTAACACAATAGAACTATTTACATAGGTGTCTAATCAGAATAAGTAATAACTTTATCCTTGAAATGTAAATAAAGCATATTAACAAATATTTTTGTCCATTTTCTCCAATATTTCCATTACTGTCAACCAGATATTGTGCTATGAAGTAGTTCTATTAGTTCTGTTCTTTAAAGTATTGATTTCCATTCAACCTATAGTCAGGGTAAGATTCTTGAATTGCCTGAATGAAGGAGAAGATGCCTTTTTCCAATTGATGGTGATAATCTTTCTATCCATAGCTAGCAGAGTCCAAAGAATTGAAAATCTTTATTTTTGGAACACACTTGGGTATAAGGGAGTTAAATAAAACCAATGATTTAGTTAATTGGAAGTTGTCATTAAAGACAGTCTGAAAAAAATAATGAATATTATTTCAGTATACCTTAAGACATTTACATTCATAAAAACATGCTGCCAGTCAGCTTTTAATTTCTTTTAATTTTATCCCACATCTCCAACATACATCATCATTTGCATACATCAAGGCTAGTTTATGAGGTGTAAAAACTTCTGTGTAAAAATCTCCAGGTAAACAATTATCAATGAAGTGATAGTGTAGTATGTTTTGAAGATTTAAGAATAGATTTTTTGTTGTCTTCTGTTGGGAGATGACCATTTACTGATGCAAAATAATTCCAGTAAGATTTTTTATGGTATATATTTGTTTTCTTAATAAGTTTATAAATGTTAAACAAGTGACCATTTCCTTAAAAGGGTTGATTTGAGGTAATTATAATATATTCCAAAAGTTTAGGCATCTCATTTCTGACAGAGATTTGCATTAGTTCTATTTTATTTATGAGAAATTGTCTCAGAGATTACAGAATCAACCACATATCTTTGTCTACATTGTATTTGTCCATAAATCTGTTAATAGAGAGGACCTTACCTAGTTGTATAACTTGATGCCAAAATAGTAAATTTTCTTTTTTCAGAGTATTCATCTTGTAAATTTGATAAGTTTCCAGATTACTAGATGTAAAGGCAAGAGGAAGAAGCAAGAAAAAAAAAACAAGAATTGATAATAGGAATCTTATTCACAAACTCTTTAAATATACATAATGTGAGATTTATATATTGGGATAGTATTCTAATAATTTTTTTATTTTCTAAGATACCGATTTTAAGCATCCAATAAAACAGATTTGGTAAAATAGACAAACAATCATTATTTTGATTCTGTATGAATTCCAAACAGATCTGTTCATGCATTTGTTTCCCTATAGAAAAGTAGGATGAATTTAACCACAATGTTATATTTTTAACAATGGAAGAAAGGGCATACATCTCTATATCTGGAAGGTTGATACCTCCATCCACCCAATCCATCAAGTGATTGTTTAGAGCAATTTGGGGTTTATTTGGAAACCATAGAAAGCTTAATATCAATTTATTATATTTTTGAATAATGTGTTTGGGGTGGAACTTGTACAAGATATAATATTTTTGGTAATATAATTGACTTAGGAATTCAAAACATAAAATATCCAGCACCAATATAATTGACTTACTCAGAAATAACCTTCCATTGTAAATAAATTTTTGTTCCAATTAGACATCCTTAGTTAAATTTTATTTAAAACATTATCATTATTAAATGAGAGCAACTCAAAATCTTTGGATAAATAAACACCTAAATAATGGAGTCTGCCATCCATTACTACATATTTATCAAACTTTTTGCTTTTGACATTATTTTTTTTTATAATTTAAAGGCAACATTTTTGTTTTATCTTCATTAAACATTAGTCCAGAAATGTTTTAAAAAGAAGTCTTGGAGTTAAATAGTGCTTGCAAGGAGTGGTATGTATTACACATGGTCAAAAGTATCATCTGCAAACAATTGGGGTTTCAAATTAAAGGCTTTAGTGAATTGTATACCTTTGATATTACTCTCTACCCTAATACTATTCACAAAGGGTTCCATCAGTAATGCAAATAACAAAGATGAGAGGGGGGGGCAACCGTGTTTAGTTCCTTTCATAACTTTAATGGGTCCAGATCTATAAGAACCTAGCTTAACATTTGTTAAAGAATTTTCATATAGGGATTCAATTAATATATTAAAAGCTTTTGAAAATTTATATTCTTCTAAGACTAAGAGAAGGTAGTTCCAACTTACTGAGTCAAAGGCACTGTTAATATCTAAGGAAATTATAATCAGGTCTAAGTTTCAGAATTTAATATGATCAATTAATGTTAAGAGTCTTTTAACGTTATCATATGTGTTTCTCCCTTTTATAGAACCTGTTTGATCTTCATGTACTAGTAAGGGAAGAAAGTGTTTGATTTTGTTGGCATAAATTGCCATAAACATTTTATACTCTATATTTAATAATATTATGGGCCTATATGGAGAGCAACATTTTTCATCTTTACCAGACTTAATTATTGGGGAATTTAATGACTATTTCCAAGAAGGGGGTATACTTATGTCTTTTATGGCTATAATGTATACTTTTAAGAGTAAAAGCAAGGACTGTCCTGTCAATAGTTTGTAAATTTCAGGTAAGATATTATCTGGACCAGGGACTTTATTCAGTTGAAGTTTACTAATTTGTGATTTTAGTTCAGTCATAGTGATTGGTTTATTAATAATACCTATTTGCTGCTAAGTTAACCTAGTGGAGATATTTTTATTAAGAAATACTTTAATCTCATTTGGTGTTGAAGATCTAGGATTTGAAGAATTAAGTGTATTATAATGAAGTCTGAAGGCTTCTAAAATGTTATTTAGATCAGTTACCTTCTTCTTTGTGTGAGGGTTGTCAATGTCTATTTGTCTATATTTAACATTTTTTTATTCTATTTGCTAATTGTCTTTGGTTAACTGAATTCATGGAGTAAGAATTAAATCTAATCTTCTCAAGATTGATCATAGTTTTGTGATGTAGTATTTCAGAATATTTATTATTGGTCTGTATTAACTCTGGTATTACATTAGAATTACCTTTTTGTATTTCTAATTTAAGCTTATCAAGTTTAATTTGTAGATCTAACATTTCTTTGTTCCATGCTTTTTTCTTGTTAATGAACCAAGATAGTATTTTACCATAAATATACGATTTTAAAGAATCCCATATATATATATATATATATATATATATATATATATATATATATATATATATATATATATATATATTACTGAAATATCTTCAGTGGTGTTTATTTCAAGAAAAGTCTTTATTTCATTTACATAGAATTCTTTAAACTTTTTTAAAGTTGTTATATATGATGGTATTCTAGTAACAGACAAGGAATGAATTGCGACAAGATTAATTTCAAATCCTAATGCGCTGTGGTCTGATAAATGGCAGGCTATGACCTTAACTCCATCTAGTTTTGTTATTAAGTCATTTGAAATATATACTCTGTCAATTCAAGAGTGAGAATTATGCCAATGTGAATAAAAGGTAAAAAATAATGAATCTGAGTCGGCAAAATCATTAATATCTTTAATAATTGCTCTGTCAATGAATTTTAATAGTGCTCTTGACATGGGAGATTTCTTTCTCTTTCAACTTGAGTCAGAATCTTTGTCATGCATGATACAATTAAAATCTCCCACTATTATTAAATGCCTTTGGCAAAATGTGTTATATCTTCAAACTGATGATTAACTGTTGGCCCCAACTCCCAGGATCCAGTATAGAGTAACTAAAGTATAAATCTTTCTGTTTATTATAACAGATACTAAGCAGAACAGACAAGAAAAATCATGATATGTATTGATTACTCTTGGAGAAAGAGTAGAATCTCTGAATAAACTAGCTACCCCCTCTTCTTCTGTTTAAATTGTGAGCTTACTAATACTGTGTAATTATTAAAATTTAACTTATTTATGTCTTCATTTAAAAGATGTGTTTCTTGAAGAAATACCAAATGAGGTTTATGTAAATTGAGGTACTTGAATAAGCTTTTCCTTTTAATATTATTATTTAGACCATTAACATTGATAGATAAATACTTCATGTTCTTGGTGTGACTTGGAAACTATATAACAATATATGCTGATACACGAAATGATATATATTAGAATAGAGAATATATAATCGATATATTAGAGAACTATGTACATTTCTGATTGTCAAAAAAACTGAAAACTTAAAAATTCGAATAATAAAACCAAAACCCAACACTAATAGGTCTATAACCTCGTGCCTGAGTAGTAAAGCCACCCAAGCAATCCCTCTATCCAAATCTACTATGTACAAATAAGCACTCTCTACCTTAAAAGTTTTTTACACATATATTGAACATTGTTATTTTAAAAATCAAATACTCAGCTTGCATTAACATTAAAAGATATAAGGCATTTCTATGTTGTATATTGAGTCAAGTGAGAATATGAATATGAGAAAATATATAGAAGTCAAGGAATAAATTTATATTGTAAAAATGCATAATAATGTAATAGTATAGATCCATTACAAAAGCTTTGGCATATTGTCACAACATTGGTGCACAAGTCAGAATAGTAAGTTTTATAAACTTAACATTTCAGTTTAGTACATGAGTACTGTTTTATTTCCTATTCTTTGAGTTTGTACTGATGAAATATGCAAACTCAGTTTTGTATAGCATTACATTTGTTATATGTTGAAAGATCTAGTGAGTTATGTTTGTTATTCTGAACTTTCTGAAATGTTTTTAACAAAGGTTACATTGTAATAATGTAAGTGTATAGCTACAAAAGGATAGTGCTAATAAAAGTCATAGTATTTGTCCATGGTATATCTTATCTAAGCAAGTCAACAGGATATCACACAACCGTTAAAGATGTCCTGATTATTATGATTGTTGAAAGCACTAATGTAATCATACAGTATGTGATGTAAAAAGATAACTTGTGTTTACAATCAATATACCACTGAAATACTGTGCATGAAGACTAATGTAACAAGCAATGAATTCATGTAAGAAATATTTAAATATTTTAAAATCATGTAAATAAGCTCATATATGGATGATTTAGCTTGTAATTGTAAATGCATGTCATATTTTTTTTTGCTCTCAGAGCCTCTGCTGAAAATGTGTTTTACCCAGTCAGATTCTTCCCTGTCAACAAAGACAAATAAATAAATATATTCCATGACTGTAACACATTGTTCTTACTGAAACTTCCATTCTTGTATCTGTATGTGTTCCAGTATAATCTGGGTCAAGACTAAGCAGTTAAACAAATAAAGTATACATAAGTTTACTCTTTAAATAAATATATGAGGAATTCATTATTAAGGACTTATGTAACATGCACTTAATCTGGGTACAGCAGGATAAAACCTCCATACACTAGCTCAGGATTCAGAGTATCATCCAATATCCCTAGCACATACTGAGGACATGTGTAATATCAGATGCCTTAAATGACCTTTACCAAATTTTGCTTCCTGAAATACCCTCCCAGGATACTTGAAACACCTATCTCATGGCAGAGCATAGATCATGTCAGTATAATATTTTGATGCCTCTTTTCACATCTGATTTGATGAAAGTTTACCAGCTGCCATCTTCTGTGTTCTAATGCCTCTCTTAAGTTGACAAAGCAAGGTAAAGAGCAGACAGAGACAACCTGATAACAGAGGCAGCTTTCTTCCTTTCACCTACCATAAACTCCCCTCCCCTATCCTTGAGATTATGTTATTATGTCAGGTCTGTTAATTGCAAATGCTACCATATGCACACCCTAGCCTAAAAGCAACCTGTCTGTAGTTCTCCCTCATTTTGTCTACCTGAACTAAAGCTTCTGACCTCCACCACAGAGTGAGCTGGTACTATGCTATTCATCTCCATTCACACTCCAAGATGGATCCCCATTGTCCTGGTATGCTACTAAACCTAATAACAATATGTTCCATCTATCTGTGTGTGCGCTTTTGTGTGTGTGTGTGTGTGTGTGTGTGTGTGTGTGTGTGTGTGTGTGTGTGTGTGTGTGTGTGTGTGTGTGTGTGTGTGTGTGTGTGTGTGTGTGTGTGTGTGTGTGTGTGTGTGTGTGTGTGTGTGTGTGTGTGTGTGTGTGTGTGTTTGATGAGAGGCAGCAAAACAATCTTGGTAAGTAGTAATGGCAAACAATAATGTCTTTCTGCACCTGAAGAGGAAGAGATGCAATCCACACAGGAATTATCGCTGTGGCTGATGGAATTGACTACTCAACAAAAAGCAAACTTGAATGCCTTCAGTGCTGTACAACTTTAAAATAAGGGAATAGAAATGATTGCTCTGGTAAACAAATCCACACTTGCATAAAAAGCAAGACATCCTACCCTCGCCGCTTGATCCCAAGGCTGACGTCACCCTAGAGCGACTGAAACATCACTGGAATCACACAGAGACACTTTCACAATAAACTGATGCAAAGGATCTCTAAAACAACCAAGAAAGTGTCTTGAGAGCATGGCAGGAAAGAGGGGCTGCAAAGAGCAAAGAAAAAAAGAAAAAAGAAGGAAAAGGGTAAGTCTCATGCAGACAAGGCACTGTAAATCTGTGATTTGGAAGCTAAAGTAAACCACAAAGAAAAAGCAAAGAGCTGCAGCCCAAACACCTCAAAGACAGAACAGCCAAGCAAGAACAAAGTACCATAGCTAGTCATAGCAAAATAAACACCTCATTCACTCAGGCCACATTGCACAATAGTTCACAGACCCCAAAAAAAAAAAAGTATTAATCTGAAGTACAAAACATTAAAATAATTGAATGGCCACACAAATACCCCAGGATTTAGCTCCACATACCATCCACACACAGAGAAGTGAAAATCAACACGAAAGTCCATGGGTCTAGAAACAAATCAGGAATGCAATGATTCCTGAATTTAAAGTTATTGGGACTTTAATTTGATAAATTATGTAAAACAGAAGCGCCTCATGAATGTGAAAAGGAAGGATATTATGCACTAATATATACCTATCACTGCCCATTTAACAACTAAAATAAATCTATGCAACAATAGACTGCATGCGAAAAGTGATTTAAAAGGAAGAGAGAGGGAATTAAGTAGATGCTTTAAGTTTTTAACTGTACTGAGTAATGTGAAAAGCTTCAGTCATTAATAGATATATGAAGATAAAATAATATCTGTAATAAGTGATGATTACTAGAGATGGAGCTTTAACAGTATTACAATGTGATGGAAATATAAACATGCATAAATTAAATTTTCATTTGTCCTTCAGTTTTTTCTTCTTTTGCTCTACAGTTTTCCATCCATTTTTTTCAGCATATCTTTTAGGTGTACTATTGGACCACTCCATTGCTTCCACTTGATCAAGAATATTGTTAAGAAAATATTTTGTTGCCAAGTGAAGTGATTCAAATATTTAATGCCCTCAGGAAAAAAGATTTTTAATCCGGCTGGGAACAATAAATGTGTTATTATTTGCTTCTTCTTCAAAACTTTTATCAGGGGGGAAAAATTCTCTTCTTTTTGTGACCACAGCTGAGGAGTAATCATTATCAAATCTTATTACTGAGCCTTGGAATTTGACTGGCGAGTTAGCCCAGGCAGTTCTTAAAATAAGTTCTTTATCCTAACTGGAGAAAAGTCTCACGATTATAGATCTTGATTTGTTTTTTGTTGATGTAGATGATTCTGAAGTATTTAAGGATATGTGAGCTTGTTCGATGCCAAAAGAGAGTGATTCAGGTAATTTTAGAGTTGAAGGAATCCAGGATGTAAGAAAGTTAATTATGTTGCCTCCTTCGGATTTCTCAGGAAGCCCATAGATTCAAAGGTTGTTCCTCCTGGATCTATTTTCCAGGTCATCGAACTCATATAATAAGTAAGTGTTTTGTTTTTTTAGTTATATTTGGATAAGTTATTTACCTAGATTTTTCTGTGCAGTTTAGATGAGCTGCAATCATTTTAACCATAAATATAGGCAAGTAATTGCTTGTAATAAAGTATGGTGCTGTGCTCATTTCTAGGATATTTTTGACAGGTTAATGACAACTCAGCCAGGCATTTTAGCGATTTAAGCTTGCAGTTACTTACGAGGGTGGTGGAGGGATAACAAGATAGTTAAAGAAACTTGGACTGTTGAAAAGATAAGGAAGATCGAGAAAATGGTGGTAAGAAAGGGGATGCTTCTTTCAGCTAGTGCATTAATTACATAATTACTCTTATGCTAAATAAACAAAAATGTTATTTCTGATATTTTAGAACTCCAGCTGGGCAGAAATAAAATAAACTCTCCTGCTCTCTCTTTCTTTGTGACAGTCCTAAATGAACACATTTTTTATATGTTTCTTTTTTTTTCCTTCTGAATAGTACATGAGCTGCCTTTGAAAATCTATGAGTGAAGCTATGAGTGAAGATTTTCTCCCTGAAAAAAGAAAATTGGAAAACAAATTAATCTCTGTAGTTGTTTTATGAATGAAGGAAGGGTAGGTATGGATATGCAATTCAAATGTCCCTAATTGTATCTCTTATTTCTGCTCTGCTGCTCATAACATTCTTGATTTTTTTTGGTAAGTCGCTGAGGATTGCAATCAGTCAAAAACACCAGACATTAGATTTTCATACCTTTTATCATTCAGAAGATAAATATTGATGCAAAAGAGTGTTGATGTATTGCCTTTTTTAAGTACATTAAATTAATATTTAAAAATTGTCCCTGGGTTTTGTTTTTGTCTATCACCACCATCCATTAGTTGAAGCTTTGCCCAGAATTTCTTAGCCAAGATGTTGAGAGGTGTAAGTATGGCGAGACCTTATTTCTTTATGAAACATAGAATAAGGTATGGTAATGGGCAAGACTGGTAGTGCAGAAATCCACCTAGCAGAAATAAGCATCACTAGAATGAGCGTTTTTTAAGACACACCTGGGAATTTAATAAAATCTGTATAGGAATAGTGGAAGGTCTACACATAAGGTACTGTGGCCGTGTATGCGGATTTACCTCAGCAGCATGCCTTGCATATTAATGAAGGCACATTACTGAGGGAGAGCCATGTAACATGGTTAGTGAATCAGTGTAGTGAGTGTGTTACTATGTCTGGAGAAGAGTAACACACCCCTTCACTGTCAGGTGCCGGATAGCAATGAATGCATATGTAATAAAAAAGTTAATTTGTTTTAAATTTTTTTTTGTGTGTGTGTGTTTGCACATTGCAGCATGGCACTTAGCAATGGACATGTGCCAGGAATCTAAAAATTGAAACTGAATACATTTAATTTTTTAGGAAAGGTCAAGTTTAAGCATAGTTGAGCGGATTTGTGTGGCACACCATGGTGCTTAGCGATGCTTAAATATAATGGAGAGATATATGTAAAAGTATAACACCAGTTCATATGACCATGTAGGCAGATAGTTAGAGTGACAGCATTATGTGCAGTAGGTGCAGAGTTTGAATACACAGAAAGGTTATTTTGTAAATACACAGTATGAGACATCTTTTAAATTCTGATTAAATTTTGTTTGATTACACAGTCAGGTTAGTAAGCCATGGTGGTGCAGCGGTAGCATTGTCGCCTCACAGCAAGAGGTTCTCCCGTTCGATTCTCGGCTGAAGTTCCTCTGTGTGGAGTCTGTATGTCCTCCCTGTGGTCGAGTGGTGTTCGAAAGACATGCAGGAATGGGTGTGCCTTCGTTGAATGTTGGGCATTGGGCTGGCACCTCGACACCATAAAAACCTACTGCCAATCATTAGCGGACCGGAGTTCCGCTGTGGCGACCCCTAACCAGGAAAAGCCGAAAGAAGAACAACACAGACAGATTATTAAATTTAGTTTGCAAATTCACATTCATGTGAAGTACTATTAAACCTTGATTGAATTTTATGTTGCAAATACACAATTATGACAAGAATGTGTAAACCCTTCATGGAATAATGTATGTATGCACAAACATGTTATTAAACATTTTACGTTGCAATTACACAATTATGAAATGTATTATTAAATTCTGCTGTAGCTAAGCTCTGCTAAGCACAGCTATGCCTAGTCAAGCACTGCTTAAACAAAGAACATTTTAGCAGTGCTTAGCTGGTTTGCGCATTGCTTAGCGGCACCGCTAAACAATGCACGTTTAAGCATTGGTCAGCTCAGCTAAGCTGGTTTGCACACCACTAAGCATTGCTTAGCATTGCCAGTTTAAGCACTGCTCGTCTGAGCCGTGTGTTTGCGTGGTGCTAAGCAAAGCACTGCATTTTTAAAAATGGCCCAATGGTGGTAAAGGGTGGGAAAACAGTCTTATTTAAGTGCAACAGATGGGAATACAGCTATAACCTGTTGGAGTTTGATCTTGGCAGAGACTATGGCAGGAGTTGGAGAGGGCACATGCTTCTGGGTGCAGTGGTGGTGTGTTTCAGATTCCAGGATCATGGTTGGACACCTTGTAAAATACCATGACGTCCACCTGCTGCAGAGCCATTAACAGGGGTCGGAATACAAATCAGAGGCCTGCAACCGGCTGGCATGTGATCTCACCAGTGCAACTGGTATCACCCACACAGGTAAGCAGGTGTATCATCATTATGATAACCTAAAGTGTCATAAGTGGAATCTCTTGGCCACCTGGGTCCAACATGCTAGAGATGAGAATGTAACACCAGTTTGTAAGTATTGTTATCTTTGTTTTACCAAATTCTACTCTAAATGTGTGACTACACATAATGGTGTGTTTCTCTCCCCACAGTTGCAAAGGAGAGAGCTCACAACCTGGAGGCCCAAGCAGGGTGCCTGGCCAGGTTGTACCGTGAGTGTGGTGAGTACAGATGCATCTTGCAATCTATAGTCATATAAATAAGAAAGAGTAAATTAGTACCTGCCAGTAGGTATATTCAGTTTTGATTGTACTGCAATGAATGTGGTCATAGACCTGGACTGATACAAGTGAGTAATGCCAGGTACAGTTTAATAAAGATGAAAGCATGAAACCTGATAATGTAAGGAAATAAAGTTTCTATTGCATTAATAATGCTAAGGAAATAAAGTTTCTGCTGCATTAATGATGTTAAGGAATTAAAGTTCTACTGCATTAATAATGTTAAGGAAATAAAGTTTCTACTGCATTAATTGTGGAATTACAGCTGTATTGCAACGCCTGCATTATATGAACTGTTCATCACTAAAGACTGTAGACATATACCAATCACTACATGAAGTCACCCCTAATAAAGCTGTGTTGTGAAATATGTATGTATTTTTGGGCTGTTGGTCATGAAATCGAGTATTACATCTGCTGTGAAGTAAAAACAGGAATAATAACACTAAGTGACTGAAGGTTTGCTAATAAAGAGTGTTTTGATAAACTGTTGATATGGAGCTGTACTACAAGATATAATGCATTATGATATTTGTGCTGCACTAAGATCTGAACCAATAATAGGAACACCCAAGGTATATTGTGTATGTCAGGACTGCATTGTGTTAACCATTGTATTTCAGTTATATGCATTCCTGCTCTTAGGTACTCTGCTGCAGGCAAGTATGAAACTGTAATAGCTGTAGACTGCAAATATACCATCTCTAACTGCATATGAGTCAGGTAGCCAACCCAAAACTCTGATATGGTCTGTACACATTACACATATTCCCAAGCACTAGGGGTTAATTGTCTATATCTGCATTCCATGTATTAATGCACAGTTTGCCTACTATCTCTGTCATGCATGAATGTTGTGCATGTGTGTTCAAGTGTCACTGCAGTTTTGTATAACACTCTATCTCTATTACCAGTTCATATTTTGTTACCAGGTGAGCTCTAAACACATATGAGTCAATCAATATTCAGCAGTGGCTCGGTACCTCAGTTTGATAAATGCTAGGTGTGATGTACATTTTGTCACACACAGCCCAGGGTTCGAATCCAGGGAAAACTACTACTAAATATTTATAGAAACAGTTATGTATTGTTAACAGATGTTCTCCCCACAGGAATGAAAGATAAATGTGCTGGAGGGTTATTCAAACTAAAGGGGTGGCAAAGCCAAATAACTATGGGCTATAAATGGCTGTAGTAGCTGTTTGACTGGGTTAATCATTTCTGTGTTCAGATGTACCAGAGTGTTAACAGCATTGCTCAGCAAGGTGATAAGACATCAGTAAATAAAGTCAAGTACAATAGTCATAAAAGTGAATAAAATAAATAAAACTGTTTAATCTTAGTACTGCTGTATGCCTGGTGTGTCTGTGAATGTCTGCTGATAGTCTAACCCCATGCCAGCCAAGGACGGCATGATAGGTAAACTCTCTGTACTGTGCACGTTACATGTTTCTCAAGTGCCATGCTGTCATGGACTGTGATCACTGTTGCCAAATCCCTTGGACACAGATTTATCATCCACTTGATTTATGTCAATAGCACACAGTCACACTACATCAGTCCATAGTACAGCTTGGTAGTGATATATGTGCCCCTGACATGTAATAGTCCCTTATAGTTGTGTGCCTGTAGGCGTTACAGCTTGGCCCATGCTGTCCCATGGAATAGCTTGAGAGGTATGTAGATGTTACAGAAAATATAGGGCACTTGTATACATAAAGTAAGGGCAGACCTGTAGAGTGTATAAATGTACTTTTGCAAACAATCTAGCCTATACTGTTAGTAATGGAATGTATTTATCTCACCCCCCACTCCTCATCTGCATCATAATTTATTATTGTTATGCATCGGAGATGGTTTACTTTTAACATGTGTTGTTCTCAAAACATTATGTTGGGCCTTGTGTTTTATTATTGTTATGTATTACAATGATTGCATACTAACATACCTTGTTGAAGTACCTATGTTGTTGGCCATATGCTGTAAATGTTACTGGCATGCTGTTACTATACTGACTGTTATCTCACTTATTGTTGTGTTCCATATGCTATGCAGTGTTATGTTACTGGGTTAATTGTAACATTCTGGCATGAGTTATAACTAAGTAAATGTTCTGTTCATTACTAACCTATACACTTTGAAATACTTCACCACCATAGCTCGATTGGATAGGTCAGTTCCTGGCAATCTGCCTACCTTACCTCAGCCAGCCATGGTACCGGGTCCCACCATGTCTGCATGTCTGGGACCCAACCTGGTGTTGCCCCCTCTGCTGGTCCTGCACCACCTATGGGTGGAACTGCCTTGGGATGGGGCACATCCCCACAAGAACAGGCATGGAAAGGGAGATGTCATCCAGCAACAACTACCAGGGATGGTGCAGATGATTGTACATCATAGCTATGAAAATTGAGGGCAGACTGGCCAACTTAGAGGGCAAGATGGCCCTGGCACCCAGCCCTCAGCACAGCCACTTTTGACTGCCCATGGGTGGGGAGCTCAGTCTCACTGCTGCCATCTGGGGGCACATGGCTGTCTGATTCCACACCATCCCCATTGAAGGTGTTTAGTCCCCTCATGTGTCATACACAGCCCTGTATGCTGTCTTATCTGTCTTGTTTGTTTGCAAATGTCCTACTCAACTTACCTACCCACATGCACCTATATCCCTTCTCCAATATCCCACTATCTTCTTAAAAAAAAGGGCATCTGTCCCACAAAAAAATATCTCCCCATACATAGGTTCATAGATTAGTACTAAGCTAAGTGCTGTTGTGAGCCATTTTAAGCCTAGCCAGTTATCCCTTGTGAGACTCAAGCCCTACACCTTGTGTTTGTAAGGCAAACACCTTAACCATTAGGCCATCCTACATAGCTCTCAACCCCCCCCCGCACCACCAGACACACTTTAATCATTACATGATTCAATCAACACATTTTTGTTGCCCTCAGAGGCTTCAAATTCCTAATTGTCTACAACCTACACCTGTCCTACACATCCTTACCTGCCTTTCAGTATGTTTTTCCCCCTGCTTGCCCCCATTTCACCACTTTCCTATCACCGCTTTTTTCTATTTTTTTAATTAATGCTGGTTTAAGCAGCACACCAACCCACTTAATACTGCTTTAATCACCTTCTTTGTTTCTCACACTGTTAGGCACATTTGCAAAGTAATCACCCCTGTCATGTCTTGAACCCAGGACCCTGTCAACTACAGCATAGTGCACTAGACCGCTTAGTTTTGAAGTAAAGCAAGTGTTTCCATAAACATATCCTGATTGCCAATGGCACACTGCTTGTACATATAATGGGAAAATTAGAAGTGTACTTGGGAATGTAATACAGACATCAAACCAGTACACAGCCAAATAAATAATGATGTATGTACATGAGGCCTGGGATGGTGGGTATAGCTGTCAACTGCACAGACTGTTGCAGAATCACCACAGTTTTGCCGCCTACGTTTGGCACAGTTGTCACAAAACCTTTTCTGTGCACTAAAGTACTGACAAGTCAGTGCAGAGTGAGGTTAGAAAATCATCACAAGTGGTTCAGTGTCACACATCATACCTGTCCAAACACACATGCTAATGCAACTCCTTTGTAAAAGACTGTATGCATGCACATATATCTTGCAGATACAGCTGCTGAAGTATCAACTCAGTAGCTCAGTCGGCTAAATCCCTAGCATGTTGTGGATTTTGCCACCCACAGTCCTGGGTTCAAATCCAGTATGTTGCACTTCAGTGACATGCTTGTGAATGCAACAAATAATGACTGAGTCCTGCAATTTTAACCAAAACAGGTTGTTGCTACTGCAGTCACTAAGACCCATCTTAGCACATCAAAGGCCTGCAGGTAGGGGCACACTTCACAAATATATATAGGCTTCCTACATGTCACCTAACACTGTCCGATTTGTACTGTTACATAACATATGTACTTTAAGCACATGCCTCACCTGGACTGTTATGGGTACCCTCACCATGGTTCTGCTGGAACAACAGAGTTGACACTGCTCCCTCAGTGACACATACAGTTTGCTGTCCTCCAATGTGTTCATACTCCCCAGTATGAATCCTGGGCAAAAAGCAGCAGCTGCAGCCTGCAACATATCCAGCAGTATGTTCAGCTACCTGCTACAGACCTACCTTACCTCACATTCCCATAGAACAAGTTATCCACACTACACCCATACATGAAGGGGTGGGGAGCAGATGTCAAGTGACAGGAAAATGTGTCACAGTCTGCCCCTACAAATATACACAACTAACAGACCAGCATTTACTGCAGCAGCCTGCATATTCTGATGTGTATGACATATGACACTCACACCTATCTTCCCCCTTACTGACCTCATCCCATATTGTTTAACACTGAACTGCCACATACTCAGAAAGTCATCTCTGAATGCCCAAACATAACATGCAAAACTGTGGACAATCCACATAAATCCCAGCAGTGGACAGTATTTGTACCTACCCTTTGTGATGCTGTAGTCTCCACACCTCAGTAATGTTCTTCTCAAAGCCTCTGAAAGGGCCTGCCATGTCATTGACTAATGAAATTACAACCCAGCTGTTCTGGATGTAATTAGCAAGTCTGAGACACTGATTGGTGCACAGGGAAGCACCTGTTATTCAGCATTACCTACAAAAGGCAAGCAGCTGCCTATGGTAAACAGGTCTGTACCTTGCTTTACCAAGCCAGACTGCGTTTTCAAATTCATTTTTTTCAGGATTTCTGCACAAATGTGTATAGCACTTTACCAGGTATGTAATATAAGTCCCCATCTAATGAGATGCATATGGGAGGATGCAGTTATGGGAAATAGGGATTACAACAGCAGGCCTGTAGTATATATCTGGAAATGACATGTTGCTGATAGTTTGCTGTCCAAAATCTACAGCCGTGCCTTACAACTCTGCCTGGTGTGACTTAGATCACAGCTGTGGCCCTCTCACTCCCTCCTACAATGGTCAGCACCTGTATGAATGCCTCCGGATTGTGTGTTGCATATAGTGACAATATGTAATGATGGACACAGATGGCATATCACATGATGTACTGTCATTCAGCTTCTCTCAGTCTGTGAATGTCACACAGGAATAGCCCAGACATTGTACTGGTGTCTCTGACTGTCCCTGATGTACTCTGCCTGGGTCACTGTGTTGTTGACATACGTATCTTATCACCTGATAACTATGGCTACCATACCTGGCAACCTCGTACAGCAGGACTGCAGGTCATAGCCATTAGTATTGGGGGTACAGAGGCCCAACCTCAGTGACAGAGTGTACATAATGATTGTACAACATATGGGTATGAACACAATAGCAGATATTAATGTAGCATAAATTGTTTTTTGAGGTTTCTGGTGTGTGACAGCCAGATTCTTAACAGTCTAAGAACAACCAACAATTATTGTCCAACTGTTAGTCATACATCCACATGTTTCTGAAAAAGGGACCACGTATATCAGGCACATGTACACATTCCACATATATCTGTGTACTGGAGAAGTAGGACACCTACAGGGAAGATACCCCACAGCACATTTGGATTGCTGTCTGTCCATTGTGGCACATGGCTGTTGCTGGACTATCCCTATATACTAGTAATAACGCACACCTATTTGTCGAACAGTGGCTGTCTGACATGGTACTGGGATGTCAGCCATAGTGGACACAACACCATAGATGGCACTGATGGGAGTGTAGACATTCAGCACACTCCATCATGGCATTCAGGGACATAACGGCACACAGGCACATAACCAATATTACTACTATGCTGCTGATAGACACATACAGATTGTGTTGCTGGATGGCAGGATATGACGTCAGAAGTAGCAGTGCATACTGCAGGCCAATGTTAATGTGCAGGGTATGTACATAGTGGAGAGCAATGTATGTGGTCCTGTGATGTGTTCCCCTATCCTTGTCTTTCAGAAAGGATGTATAGATGGAGGCACCTGCCTTTTACATCTGTGGAAAATAATGTGATCCTGGATGGCCTAAGACTGCATCACATCATTCTCCTCTCCAGGACTTGCCGCAATTGTGAGCAATGTTCTGCAATGTGGGCTGACCTTGTCACAGCAGTGAAATCATGTAGGGCTACAAGACAGAAGCTATAAGCAGGTACATCACAGGGCGATGGACATGGTAAGTGCTGCATGGCAAAGGGTCACTGCTGTGGCCAGGGACTGTGCTGCCACTGGTAGGGGGCCTGCAGTAGTGGAACCACTCTCAGCCACTGAGGAATTCCTGGTGAACCTGGGATCAACCATCATCTCCCAAGCATCCATAACTCCATACATCATGAAGGTGAGTGCCACAGCCTCCACAGCAGAGGACCATCCAGGTAAGCCTCCTGTGTGTATCACTGTAATACAGTATCAGTCATTGTAGCAGTATCTGCATACCAGTACATGAATGTCAGGTCAATCTGCATTGGGGGAGGTTGTTTGTAACACACGCTTGTGCACACACTCAGAATGTCAGCAATGTAGGCAGCATCACAGTACCTACTGTACACTTAGCTATATGCACATATTTTTCTGAAATAATGCCACATTTGTTATTGCTGACAACACCTCTCTCTCATGTTTTCATAGGTCCATCAGGTGTGGCCAGAGTCCAATGTCCTGTACCAGGTGAGTGTGATAATGATTTTGTATGGCTCATATATACCCAAACAATGTTAAGGGCTACCATTTTGTTGTATACACAACTGATATGCTTAGCCAGAGTACACTACTTGTATGTTCAGTCTTGGAGGGATTAACTGCAGTGCATTGTATTGGTAATCATAGTAGTGTATGTGTAGGATCTGTAACATATTTGCACTTATTTTTGTGAAGGTCCATGTAGTCTGCTATGCAGGGGGCAATAGTATGCTGAAGACACGTGCACTGTGTTTTAGGTGTAGCTTTGTCACGTACACTGACATATCGCTAATCTTACAGGTGTATAGTAGTGGCAACATTAACCAGATGTAGCTGCAATGCATGTGATTTACTTGGCCTGTCTTGTGTGTGTATGCTGTAGTCTCCATGTGTGTTGTGCATGGGATTAGAAATAAGATGTGGTATGTGTACTGCAATTGTGGCACTTCACCTGTATACATTTGTGTGTGGCTCACCATATGTAATAGTGCAGGTAGTAATGTACTTATTTTGTCTTCCTCCTCACAGGTGACCATGAGGGTTGGGGTTTTTCCCCTTCACAACCTGATGTCAGTGTCTCATCAGACTGTGATGATGATGGTGGCCATGATGAGGCACAGGTGGGGTTGTTGTGTGCTGAATCTATCCCATGGGTTGACATCCCACTTCCTCCTCCTTTGTCCCGGCACAGAGTCAGTATGCTCACACATACCAAGTCCCCTGCAGCCACAGATATCAGACAGCCAGAGTGTGGCAGTATCGAACAGGAGAGTGTAGCAACAATGGCATCAGTGAGTGCAGACACTAGCCATAGCCAGAGAGCTGGAGAAGTCCCACACAGGCAGATCGATAGGGGTGCTCGAAGTAGGACTGCTGCCCATTCACAGGTGTCACATCACGAGTCACCTAATGCATGCTTTGGTCCAACATGGAGGCACAAGTGCATTCTGAATGCAACACCAGGCAGATGCTCAGGATCATGGATGCATCACTATCTGACATCCTGACTCCCTCCACCACATTGCTGATGCCATGCATTATTACACTGATGTAATGGACAGATGGTGGGGTGAGACATTGTCAGTCCTTGACTACACATTGTCTGTGTTAGAACATGTGGTGGGTGTAGGGCTTCAGACATGTGGCTGTAGGTCAGCAACAACATCCTCTGAGAGTACATGTGGCCATGCACACTCACACTGCTGTAGTGGCAGCACCTCCAGCACTACAGAAGGGAGGATGCTGTTCCACACCATGACATGGCAGGCCAGGGGCACATGGTTCTGTCTGGTCCTGTGAGGGACACTGGCCCAGCAGACACAAGTCACCTTCAGTGACTACTACCACATCTGAACCTGGGCATGGTGGTGCTAGTTCCACTCCTGCCAGACCCAGTTCCTGTGTTCATGGCAGGAGATGGTAAACTGTCCATTCTGCCATGTACAGTCCACAGTTGTCCAACATACCCATTTGTAGGGCTAGTATATGGCTTGACTGTGTACATGCACACACTCATACATCACTGTCACCTGCAGGTCACCAACAGACACACATGGCACCTCTCCATGGCCCAGCTGACCAGCACCCCTTCCTGAGTGACACACAAGATGTCAACCATTTGGCACAGCCTAGGCCTCTGGCACCCCCACACCACACCCTGTGCATGTGATGATACCTGTACCACATCCCTGCCATCCATACCATTGATGCAGGGACATGCAAATATGTGTCTGATGCACAGGTTGTGTATAGTACAGTACATGACATGTTGCAGTGCAGTTGTGTTATGCCATAACTGGTGTTGTATGGTGAGGTGCATCATGAGTACACATCAAAGTGTTTGTATCATTGTTGCATGATGTTAGATTGGCGGTGTTTTTGCAGACTGATAAGTGTCTCTCAGAACTTTGTATGTTTCTGTTGCAGAGGTCTGAGCTGCTACACTGTGGAGACTTGCTGGCAGTACAGAAGCTCAGGATGGCATGATTACAAAGTGAAAATATGACATCAGCAAAGAAAGTATGTGTGCATGGTTACCTAGGTGCGTATGTGTAGAACAGTGTGTCAGGGGCAATGGGGGTAGACAGCATAATCCTGTATGTATACTCTGTGACAATGCATCCTACCTATGCTACGTGTCACCTGGGTGTGCCATGCCTTCAAATGTAGGTGATGGCAGATAGAATTTAAGCATACTTAGATGAGGGCTACTTTGGATCAGCAGCTACTCACAGGGATTAGGACCAGCAGCTGCTCACAGGGCATTAAAATGTATAACCAATGCACACACATTGGCAAAACAGATGCAATGCTGCACATGGGTGTATTTACACACATACACACAGTTGCCGTTTATGTGATTAGACCCCTACCTATCTAGTAGTTTATACTATTGTACTATGTACTTGTAGCATGCACCATGAAGATTATGTGTTCTGAGAGTATATTCCAGTGCTGTTAAGGTGGATGACATCAACCGGCCCTGTATAGGAGGACAATGGGGGGTTGACAGGGCCTGAAAATATATAACCATTGCACAAAGACACACTGCTGCAAGGAGGTATATTTACATGGTTTACTATCGTTAGTTCGAACAGCAAAACATTTGCTGTTCAAAATAATGAAAAGTTAAGCCGAAACAAAACATTTCAAGCGTACACAATGTCGCCCCAAGTGATCGACATAATTGAGTCAACATTGTCGCCAAAAATGTGACATGATAGCCATATAGGATCTGATGTGCGCCCCCCACACCCCCACTACTAATTTATTCCAACTCCAAGATTGCACCACAGTGGGGATATGGATGAATTTCCAATCCTCACTGTACCATGATTTCATACATATCGTTGAACAAACTTACGTGAATACACTACTGCATTCACATAAGTCTGTTTGAGTATCCAAACCACTATTCATTTTCTGAACGACATTCTGATTTTGCTGCCAACAGCATGTCATTCTTGAAAATGATAGTAAACCTATTTACACACATATACACAGTTGCCCTTTATGAGGTTAGAACCCCTACCTATCTAGTAGCATATACTATAGTACTACATACTTATTGCATGCGCCACAAAGCTTATGTGTTCTGAGAGTGTCTGCCAGTGCTCAGCAGGCCCTGTAAAGGAGGACAACTGCACACAGATAGGAGAGACAAACACACTGCTTCAAGGGAGTATATTACACATAAACACACACACACACACACACACACACACACACACACACACACACACACTTGCCCTTTTTAAGATTAGAACCCCTACCTATCTAGTAGTTACACACAAACTCTTGCCCTTTTTTAGATTAGAACCCCTACCTATCTAGTAGTTTATATTATTGTATTACATACTCATCACAGAGCTTATGTGTTCTGATGGTGCCTTCCACTGCTGTTAAGGTGGATGACATCAGCAGCTGTTGACAGGGATGCCACTGCTGTGGAGGATGCTAGTTAGAGGGCCATAAAATGATTGGCCATTGCACAGACATAGGCCTGATATGAATGTCTGTGCTGCTGTATGGGAAACATGTATACACACACACAGTGGCTGCTGTGATATTAGAACCCCTGCCTACCTACCTACTAGTACACACTACAGCTCACAGTACTACTTGCAGGTGCCACAGGTTACATTTGGTGTAGAAGTGGCTGCAGCACTACGTGACTATACACCTTTATGTGTTTATATATAATATATATATACATATATTACTTCTATTGCATCTATATATATATATATATATATATATGTGTGTGTGTGTGTGTGTGTGTGTGTGTGTGCCATATACTGATAGATAAGGGTAATCATGTTTTAGGGGGATAGGGAGACACAGATACATATACATACCTGTCTGTATGCACAGTGATATATTCACATCTCAGTTCTTTAGGCATATGAGCCATCAGACATGGGCTGAAATTAGTTAAGTGTAGGAGCATGCCCAGCATGACCATCAGTACTTACAAGGTGACTTCAGGGCAGACCTAACTGTACTCCAGTCCAGAATGTTGTGTGCTACAGCCAATTGGCTGCTGCAGTAGTTTCAACAACCCAGCACCTCCCTGATATTATGTCCAAAGGATTCCCTGGCTGCATGCTGCACACAATATGTGAGTCATAGCTAGGGTATGTACAGATTGTAATCAACTGTACAGGGTTTTGCATCATATGTCTGGTATGTTTTACATAGCATTGTGATTTTCTGGTACATCTGTGGCAAATCATTATAGATTGATATTAGGAACTGATGACAGACACTTGGTTTACTGACTCCATCCACAGCAGGGCACCCATGCTACTGGATGACTGCATTGTCTACATCTGTATGGCCACTATCCTTCTCCTTATATGCGGGCCTTTGTCCCACTCATGTTCATGGCTTTCTCCATATTTCCTGCTCTAAGCAGTTGTAGGTATGCTGTTACTGGGTTACATGGTGTAACACCTCACACAGGGTTACAGAATTATCACCTCTGACTGTACGTTTCACATAATATCCAGCTTTCCACCTTATATGTCTGCTCTGCTCCTCAGACAGTTGTGTTATTTTGGTAATATACAACTACATAGTCGCCACAGACTTGTTGTAGGTACTGACAAAGTTACGTGATGGCCTCTACATCCTGCTGCTATTCTAAATTGTTACAACCTGCCGTTATACTAGCCGCCTTCTAGGTTACTCAGTGCATGTGTAATGTCCATAGCTGTGCCCCCTATCCCTTCATTCCCTCTGGCATTGTCCAGTTTTCTTGCTGTAACAAATAGTGACATATTTTATAAGTCTGTGGGACTCCTACCATAGGAGAAGCTCACATACAAAAATGTAGGTGCAGTCAGCTTCGAACCATGTACACCATCTACCATGCTAATGCAGTTTGCTTACTACGCAACACCAGCCACCAGAAAGTGAAGTTTAATTCACTGCACTATCAACACCAGACAGACATAACTTTGACCCCTGCATATTGAGGAAATAGGACATGTCACCTAGTTGTTTGGGACAGCCCTGGGACTGTGTGGTCTGCTGCTATGACCTTGCTAACATACTGTTACTGCAGTTTTATGGAAATATGGCTGTGTTGGGGGTAGGGGACTCTAGCATTGACAGTCATGCGTCTGTCCTATGGCCCCACAGTTTGGCATTTCCCTCACATAGTGCATTGGGTTTTGATGCCTTGTGGCCTACTGCATATCATGGGGCAGCCAGTACTAGACAGAGAGCACCTGTTGTCCCACATAGCTGTTAGTTCTCTGCTGGTAGCCCAGTAACCTACTCTATTCCCTTGCATGCATGCAGGAGGTGCATACATATGCTACCATAGTCTAGTACCCCATACATTTGTTGTAAAGAAGTGTGACTTACCTTGTGCCTGCAGCAGTAGAGATAGTGCTTCATGGCTGACTCTGTCAGATGCATGCAGTATGCTGCCAATATATGGTAACACACAGGATGTGTGGTGTGGGTGGCATTCATTTTACTATGTATATGAGTCAAAGTGAGGTGTCAGTCAGTGCATGTGCTATGCGTTGTCTTTTTGCCAAGGCTAGGGCATACTGGGCACTCCTACATCTGCCTACAGGAACAGGCTCAGAGGGATCCTCCCCCAAGGCCTGCTATGGCTGTGGAGACCTTGACACTGATGAGGGGGCTGTGTGTCTCTTCCCGTTGATGTTTCTGCTGCGGCTGTTTCCACTGGATCATATTGTGTAGCATGGCACATACTATGAACATCTGTGCACATGTGACTGGAGAGTACTGCAGGGCTCTACTAGATATATTGAGGCAGCAGAACAGTGACTTGAGCAGCCCAAACACATGCTCTATGATGTTCCTAGTTTGTGCATGTGCCTCATTATGGCATTTTTAGTAGGTGTGTATGCATTTCTGATGGGTGTCATCATCCATGGTTCCAGTGCATAGCCAGCATCTCCCCATAGATGTCCATATGTGATGTCCCCATGGCAAATGTCTGGTACAGCTGTGATGCATGCCAGGTATGGGAGTCACGATAACTGCCAGGGCTGCCAGCACACACACTCATGATAATGCCCTGGGCATTGCACATGACCTGGCAGTTGATGGAGTGATACCCCTTGTGGTTGATGTAGACTCTACCCTCCTCACCGTATGGTGCTTTGATGTGAACATGAGTGCAGTCTATGCCACCCAGTAACTCAGGGTAGTAGTGCTATATGGTGGAAGAGATGGATACTGCTGGCCTTCTCCTCAGGGGTGCAGGGTAAATAAATGTGCTCACTGGTATGTGTTTGCATAGCAGCCAGGAACTGGTGGAGTACCCTGGATGCTGATGCCTGTGAGACCCCCATCATGTCACCAGTTGGTCTTTGAAAAGTACCTGTAGCTAATATTCTAAGGGTTACACATACCTTTGTTTCCACTGGGATGGGCTCCCCTCTGTTGGGTCTGGGTCTGAGTTGAGGGTGGCAAAGCTTAGTGAGTTCTTGTAGTATGTCCCTGTCCACTCTGTAACACTCTACAATTTCCAGCTCATGTAGCTCCTGGAGGATTACCCTGGGCCTGAACACTCTTCTCCTTCTTTGTCTATGTCTATTGTCAGCAGCAGCATCAGCACTGCCCTCAGCCTCTATCACATACAGATGTAGGAGAGCAGCAGCAGCCCCTAGCATTCTATCAGTTAAAATTCTCAAGTGTGTACTCCAATGGTGCAGAATATGTGGGAAAAATCAGATTGTAGGGTGTATGTATACTTTATAGTGGTGTGCTGCAGATGCAGCATGTGTGATTGGCTAACTATAATGCATTCCACCTGTCAGGTATATCATTGAGGGGTTTAAATGGTCCAATATCTGTGGAACAGAATTTAACATTAATTTTTACATGATTGGCTTTCCCAGGCTATTACCTTTTTTATTTTTTAAAATATCTTCTCTGCTATGCACGGCGGCACTGATCACAACCCGCACTGCTAGTATAAACACTGCTCAGCAGTATGGACACACCCCCATGCACTAAAAGCTCAGCATAGCTTAAACCAGCTAAAACATGTGCCCTGCAGCTAAACAAAGCTTAGCAACACTAGACACCCCCCTGCTTAGCTGAGATGAGCAGCGGGCAAACGGGTGCTGCTCAGCTCGAATCTGCTTAAAAGTAATGTGACACACCTCCTTTTGATGTTAGCTACCTCTTCTGTGGACACCAACATGGTTTAGGGGCTATGCCAGTTTAATTTGTGGACACAGTAGCCCATTTTTGCTATTTAGAAACTCCAATTCATTTGCGTACTGATCCGTGGACACAACCTGGATACTTCACTATTCCACGGCCTGCCTTCTTAGCAACCACTGAAATCAACCATTATACATACTGCTTGCAGGGGCTTGTAATGCATTATGCTCACATATGTCTTGTTTTTGGATTTTACAATGTTTAATATTTTTTTTGCATAATGGCATGTGGCACGCAAACGTGATATGGTTATTTAAAAAAGTGATGTTTTATTATTTTGTATTATTTTTTGCACATACAGGGCATAGTTTTGCACATATCTGTCCCTAATATGCAATCCATGACCTCCTAAATGGGCACTTACAGCCCCTGTTCTATTTTTGTTTTCTTGTACACACTAATATTCTGTGTACACTTCGGACACCAACACATGATCTACACATCTACCTGTCTGCTTACTGGATCACTCCAGCACCCTAATTTGACATTATTTGCATGAAATTCACCTTCTTATGAGATGGCATTCTACGGACACTTCTGTGTCCCACACTCCTCTGCTCAGTTTACTGGAACGCACGGCTGACGGTTTCCTTATTGGGGCCATGCTACTCTGCCTACATGAAAAATCAGTCTTTGTAGGCTTTATTGAATTCTCCCCTAAATCAATGTGAAATTTATCTTTTGGATCTGAATTTTGAATTTGGAACTTGGAATTGAAAGGGCACATACATCCCTGAAGATGTGAACTGCCATTTACCATCAGTTACTCTTGCTGCTCAGTGCCAGGCATGACACAAGTACTGAGCACAAGTAGTGGTGAGACAGAAGGAGGGAGTGAGATCAGGAGACAGGGATAGAGACATAGCAAATGCTTGGTTTATGTCCATTTGTAGCCATCTTTGTGATGTGCTACTCTTAGGCTTGTCATCATTATTCTATCAGGCTCTGTACAATAAAGTGTTTCTAATATGGAGTAAGCAGGGGTAGGACAGCAGACTCATGAGTAAGACATAAGCAGTGAGTTAATAACATACATGAAATATACACACACTATTAATATGGAAAAAACATTAAATCAGGGGTGTCCAACCTTTTGGCTTGCTGGGGCCGCATTGAGTGAACAGAAATGGTCTTGGGGCCGCATATAAAGTATATCATATAGTTAACTCTTTTGTTGCTCTGGAAGACCACAGTCGACCTCCTGGCTGTACTGTAGTTGCATTTGAACAATGAATAAATGTAATAAATGCCTAATATTTGCCTTAAAATTCTAATTCTCATTCTAATTCTAATTCTCTAATCTAACAGTTAACTCTGACATCTTAGTTAATATATATATATATATATATATATATATATATATATATATATATATATATATTTTTTTTTTCTTACAAATAAACAGATATTCACTACAGCACTAGCATTTCTCACTGGGAAAACCATTCCAGCAGTCCAACTACGTAAAATTTCAACATCAGCAGTCCTACAATACTATAATCCACAAAAATAACCCAACAAATTTGCAATAAAGTAAAGAATTCACATTACTGACTTAATAAAACAATTCTGAATAAGCTACAAGAGGGTCTCACCCAAACAAATAACTGGTGCCAGAAATATGGCCTCAAGCTAAATGCCAAAAAATGCATCATCATCCCCTTTGAGGAGAGTGATGTCCCCACAAATTATCACATTAATAACAATGTTGTAAGCACGCAATAAGTCGTATGGTACTTGGGCACCCAGGTTGATAGAAACCTGACTTTTGACCATCACGTTGTCTCCGTTGTAAGGAAAGCTTTTTACATGGCCCACTTCATTAGTAAGGGTATGTCATCCAGGGACAAGGAGGTCATAACATCCTTGTATTCTTCCTTTACAAGAGCCATTATTGAGTGCAATGCCCTTTTTGGCATGTGCCTCAGCAAAACACCCTGCCAAAAGAAAGACTACAACCATTTCTGACAAAAAAGGTCAAAGGACTAAGTTCACTTAGTTATCCAAACAGACTAAAAAGCTTCTTGCTTTCCTCTGTCTCTCACTGGCCCCTATAAAGTCCATCATTGGCTTGCTTTCCAGGCTAAGAAAGATCCTGCCTTAAGAGACTTCCTCTACCTCAGAAATACTGGTTATACCTAAAACGCTCACTACAAAGACCACAGTCTTCACTGCAACATAAACAAGCCACTTTTTATGGACAGATTCTTGACACAAAAACCTTCAACTTCTGTAAAAAGCTCCTCTCATTATCAAACAATGTAGTTCAGCAACACGATGGCTGGATGGATAGCCATAAATGTAGTCCTTGGGTAAGCAGCATAGCCTTCATCAAACCAGATGGAAAATCCACATACTAACCTTTCCCAGCTGGATGGCTAAGATCTAATATTGGTTACTCAAGTCTAGTTGCCCAAGAAGAGGGGCATGTTTAACTAAGTATTCCATTTGCAAAATTATATTCAGTATACATATTAAATCTCTCTCTCTTATACACACACACACACACATACACACACACACACACACACACACACACACACACACACACAAAAGCCCCTACTTGTAAAATAGGCAACCTCAGTAATCACATGACACCCACTCACTGAATGAAATTGTCTGGAAGTCAAAATATCTGAAAAAAAAATCATAATAGAGATGGATTCATCCATGTAATTTCCCACCACCAAAAGGACCATCAATAAATCAACAAACAACTGCTCGGCAAAAAGTAAATCAATAAGAAACCCATAAACTATAATGCTACATACTGGTGTAAACATATAATTTGTGTCAATCCCTAGGTTAATCCATACCAAAAGACTGTTTTAGAGCTTCAGCTATGTACAAACAGCTTTCTCCTAAAAACTTTACTCATTGATATTTGCCTTGCTGTAATTATAACTGTAAAAAAAATGTTTTTAAGTTTATTCTGTACCTCAATGATTCTCACTGTTATGAGATGTAATCCCTGCCATATTGTATGAGTACTACATCCATAATTTGCTATCTCTCTCTATGTATTGTATTATATTGTTTTGTGTTATTTTTGGAGCTTTTCTCCCCGGGCCTCCGCTGAAAATGGACCTGTGTCCAGTCGGACTTTCCCGGTAAACAAATGTAAAATAAAATAAATAAAAATAAACTTCCCTCCAATCTAAAGCCATTTGACATTCAGACATTTTAATTTGTGCAAAAGTTATTCACAGACTGACAGTTTACTGAGCTGTAATGCTAACCTTCGCTTTTGAAAAAAACAAATTCTCAGACTTTTTCAATAGCTCAAAGTGTAGAGAGGATTATTTCTTTATTATATATTTATTTATTTTTGGAAAACATCTTTAAAACTGTTAAATTGATTACACACCCAGAAACACAGAAAAGTTGTTATGATTATGTAAACCACAGACTGCTGCAAGAAATCAAAGTCACATTAGCACTCTATACTTATGTCCGAACAGATGAATCATACCTGTCAATTCCAAAAGAAGTAAAGTAGCTTAATAAGATGGTTATTTGCAAGGTTACCATGGCAGTTTATATTGGAAATAAGCAGAGATATTAAAAAGGCTCTGTTTTTCATAATTATGCTGAAAAGTCCTCCAAGGTAAATACAACTTCTGATTTAGTATGGAACCATACCTCTCAACCTTAGAGCAAGAAATCTGGACAAAGCGAAAAATAAAAGTGGGACACAGGCCCAAAAATAGTTATGCATCACAGACACCATTGAAACAACTGTAGCTGCAAACATTATACATCACTTATAATCTTTCTATCCCATTACTGTCAGTTATACATTATATGGCTCATTCAGTCCTGCCTTCTTTTGCATCAAAGAAAACCATGCTTTGAAATGACAAATGCATTAAAAATAAATAAAACACATTGCATCAACATCCTGCAACTTCCTACCTGCAAGCAACCACAGAGCTTTTACTGAAACTAGGGCTGCTTGTTTCCCCAGAATGACAGCTCTCCCTAATTAAGTCTAATGGTATACAATCTACCAGCATCTGGACTACCTGAAATAAATTAAATTATGGCCTGTAAATTGAAAGTACACTTTGTTTAATTAAACTATATTTCTAAGCCCACTTACTATATTTTTCAGTAACATCCCAATATCCATTTCCAGGTCACTTTACAAGACATTGGCAGTGGTAGACTTGGCATCCTTCAGAACCCCACAGGCCCATGCTAATACATTGTCCATTAAATTTAAATATCCATCCACTGTAAATGGCAAGAAGCTATGTCTTAAAAAAATCTCCTTCTGGCATGCGTACCCAAGTATTAGGTTTTGAAACAAAGAAACATATTCTCCACAGTCCGTAAGTCTCTGTCTTTAATAATCATCTACTGTTGCAGCACTCCCAACACATAAGCACACACATACACACTAAAATCCCCAACATTTAAAAAATGACATTGTGCCCACTTGATTTGCCAGTATTGATGATCAGCCAAAGCTATGCTTACTGTTGTCTAATCTACCACTGCTTAGAACCCACCAATAAAAAAACAGTACTAGGTGCTTTTTTGTTTGTCTGAAAAAACAATACAACTTTATATGCTACAGTCCCACATACTCAGTCCACTACTGACCCATTAACCCTAGGCTGCTGTCTCATTCTTACTCCCTGGAAATGCATTACCTTGGATGACTACTTTTATTTCCTAAGCAAAAGACACAAATTGGAAGATGAGGCAAAAATCCAGACATTCTTTGAAAATCCATACAGTTAAGAGGTACAAGTTCATGTTCAATACAACACTCTCCCTGTCAGGAAAGCCGCAATTTAATGAAAGTGTACTCAATGTATGATATATTTGTGAGCTAACTTGTTTGTGTTCAGTAGGTAGACTGATCATTGTTAGCCTCTTTGTGCATGCGTCTCTCTCTGTCATGCACACATATACACACACACACACTCTTCTACTTTCACGCACACAATTCTGCTTTCATGCATGCA
This sequence comes from Protopterus annectens, assembly GCF_019279795.1. Classification (NCBI taxonomy): domain Eukaryota; kingdom Metazoa; phylum Chordata; order Ceratodontiformes; family Protopteridae; genus Protopterus; species Protopterus annectens. The sequence goes on along the minus strand of NC_056744.1, from coordinate 674,971,176 downwards.
CTCACTCACTCTGTACTTACCTATTAACACAGGTAATTGCTGTCCCTTTCAAAGGCAACAGCGCCAAATCCATACACGAGTCCCTCTTCAGCAAGAACACACACACACACACTGATTGGTGCAAAATAATGGCGTAAACACACTGACCCTTTTTTGGCTCAAAAACAAAACTAGAAGGGTGCTTTGGTGCATGCGCACATCGACATTAGCGTTACAGGTCACGGGAGCGAAAAACACAAAAAAAAGTGTTTTGGGGCATGCATACATCAATGTTGCATTGCAGTTAGAGGTTGAGGGCCGCATGGAAGAGCTCTGAGGGCTGCATGCGGCCCGCGGGCCGCAGGTTGGACACGTCTACATTAAATAATGTTCTACATACGGATTCCAATCCTTGACATTATGAAAAAACTGTCTATAGACCTGAGAATTATCTGGGCATAACACACAGCTGCTTATACTTCATATGGGAAAAGTCACACATATGAAGGGACACTGACAAATGATGGAAGCAAGTGAGAATGTAGGCATCAGCCTTCATTACGGTAATGACAGGTGTATCATTGCATAAGGTGTACATTAGATCCAGCAGCCTAATAAGTACCTTAGAGTAACTGTATCACAATAGTGCTTTCAGTCTGTATCTCTATAACCCTGTGGGGCTAGGCGCATTTGCTCAAAGATAACCATAGTAGTGAGTTCAAAGGTAAAATCTTCAGTTTTTACCGTAATATGTAAAATGCCATTTTGTTGTCACTCAGCATTGGTGCATATTGCCAAGCATCACAAAAAAGCTCAGTTCAAAATGTGAAGGGCTTTTTTATGGGCCATCTCTGGCCATGTGTATTATGTGTTATTTTAATATCTGATTAGATTAAACATTAGAAAAAGGGTTAATAGGTCAGTGGTAAAATTGAGGGAGGTGCTGGCAAACACAGCATAGGAAACAGAGGGAAGAATAGAATGTGCAGGATGGTGGAGGATAGGACTATAGCTATCCAGTTCCTGACAAGATAACTGCACACTTATAACAGGAATATCATGAATTTGGATAGTCACCACATCAGGGCTGGGTGGTAGAAACTGAATACTGTTGTATGGCCAAATGGCCCAAATCCATTGTATATGGCAGAGACATAGATAAAGTGGAGAGTAATGCAAGGGGCATTTTTTTTGTAGTTTGTGTGACAGGTGTCCATGTTTTTACTTTTTTTTGTACAGGGAGGGCTGTTGGGGAGGTGGTTAGGAATAAGAGGGCAAGTATGGTAGTAGGTGTAGACATACAGGGCATACAAGACAGAGAGGGATGGTAATAGACATAAAAATCTGGGGACACTATGATTGGGATTAGGTAGGGGAAATCAGAGGAGTATTTACATCTGCATGAGCACAGTGAGAATCTAGTCCTCACCCACTGAACTGTCATCCATGTCTACTGTTGCAGACACCTCTGTCAAGTTCTGGATGGGGCATTGACTTTGGAACTCAATGCAAGACTGTTTCTACTCTGCTGATTTGGGTACCAATGCCCAGCCCTCTCAGCTCTTGATGGGTGACAAAATTACTGCCTCCAATAGTACAACTCCCGAAGGGTACCACTGCACTAGCAGCTGTGGCAGAGCTACCTGACGCAGTTGGAGTAGGTAGTGCAGGAGTTGTGGAGGAAACACTGACATCAATGCTATGTCAGGTTAATATTTCAAAATATAAGCAAATAAAGCACATAACTATGTTAACCTTTAACACATCCAGATATGATGTGAAGGCATTAGTCTCACTGTTATTATAATTAAAATGGCAAAAGTTAGGTGACAGTTGTCTATCTGATATATGCATTCCAAGTAAATACATCTAGGAATGGAAGCAGTAAAGCTTTATAAGGAGTGCCACAAAGATCCTTCTCCCTACCGTTATCATCAATCAACTTCTTTCCCATTTTCTACATGGGAGCAAGGTGCCGTGACTGTCACCATCTCTCTCTATTTAATGCCACTCTCCTACCTTCTTCAACCCATATGCCTATTTCTCACAGGTTTTCTCCCTAACAATCCAGCTACTCCTTTGCTAGATTCCTCCATTTCCTCTTACCTTCTTCCTGTCTGTCCCAAATTTTCTACACCAGATTTTCTTCTGCTTTTTGCACATGAGCCCGGACCACCATAATCTGTTCTCTTCGATCTTTCTGTAATTGGAGCTACTATGGCTTCTGCTGTTATGTCCTCATTTCTTCATCTGTCTTACAATGTGCCTCCTATCACCCATCTCAGGCACTTCATCTCCATCACCTCTAGCTTCCTCAACTGCTCTGCCTTTACTGCCCAGGTTTCTGTACCATACAGTAGTACTGGTTGCACCAATGTTTTGTACACCTTACTTTTCAGTTTCTTTGGCATTCTTCTGTCATACTCTACCTCTGACATTTTATGATAGTCAGCTGCAACATCTCTAATTCTAACTTTGACCTTCTCATTCAGACTTCCTTTCTCCTCAACCACCCCTCCCAGATACTTGAAGCTGTTAACCTATTCCACTGTTTTTCCTTCTGTCTCAGTTCTGAGGTTCTTCTGAGTTCCCCCATTTGCTGCCATTATAACTGTTTTATCTGTACTCAGTTTCATCTCACATGCTTTCTGTTTTGGATTCCATTTCCCTATCCTTTGCTGAAGTTCTTGCTCAGAATCTGCCTGTAATGCCATATTTTCTGCATACAGCAACTTTGTTGATCTATCTTCTCCACCCTGTTTGTTAATGTAGTCCATCACCAGTATGAACAGCAGTGGGCTATGAATTGAACCACGATGCACACCCACTCCCACAGGGAACACCTCTGTGAGACAGAACACTGTGTGTGCTTGAGTTACCGGGTCCTTGAGCATAGTCTGCACTAATTATACCAGTGCTTCTGGCACTTTGGACCACCGGACTGTCCAAATCAGCTTTCTTGGGACCTTGTCATTTGCTTCTCCAAGTCTAAAAATGCCAAGTTGGATGCTTGCTTCATTTCTAGCTTCTTTTCAAGTATCTGTCTCACTGGAAAGATTTGGTCAGTTCTTCTGCATCCTGATCTGAATTTGAATTGTTCGTCTCCCATATTACTTTTACTGCTCAGCAAATTTATCATTCACTTTCTCCAGAACTTTCATGCAGTGTGACAGGTGTTTGATACCACTGTGCTTGCCACAGTTGTAAATGTCCCCTTTTTTCTTGAAAAATGGCACTGGTATACTTATTGTACAGTCAACTGAGATATGACTTTTTCTCCATACTGCTATGAGCACTCTTAGGAGCCATTTCTCCCAGCATCTTTATCATATCTGCAGTGGCCTCATCTGAGCATGCTGCTTCCCTGCCTTCATTTTCCATAGTTTTGCTCTTACTTCTGTTATGTTTTAGTTCCTTTTTCTCTCATAAGCTCTGTCTGGGGGAGTACAGCTTCTGTGGGGTTTTCTTCCAGTGGTGCAGTGGTGCAGTGGTTAGCACTGTCACCTGACAGCAAGAGGTTCTCCGGTTTGTTTCTCGGCTGGGGTGCTTTCTGTATGGAGTTTGCATGTCCTTCCTGTGTTTGTGTGGGTTTCCTCCCACAATCCAAAGACATGTGGCTGGAGTGTTTCTCCCTCGGCCTCCACTGAAAATGGGCTCTTTACCAGTAATAAATGTATAATAAATAAATAGAAGCTGATGGGAAACTCCTTCCATCTGCATATGGAAGGGCTCTTTCCTAGTAAGTAAATGTTTACTGCCTGTGGACTGGTGAGCAGATTGTTGCTGGCATCCCTTATGAAGGTTGACTATCTTCTTTATCTTTCTGTCTTTGTCTTGCAGCTGACATAGCTTTTTTTACCATCTACCAAGTCACTTTCCAGAAGCTGGTAGAGTACCTCTGATGCATTGTTCTTCACTATTGCAACTCCTGTTTTAGCTTCTTTGTTAGCCAGTCAGTATTCTTTCATAGCCTGGTCCATCGTTTCTTAACTCCCACTTTTGCATGCACACTTTCTTTCTTTTAATGATTTCCTGGACATTTGCATTCCACCACCAGCTTTCTTCGTGTACTTTATTTTCATACCTGTCTCAGTCACATATCTGGTCTGTAGTTCTTGTACGTGCTGTTTTGAGGAACTGCCATTCTTCTTTAACTCTGCTTATTTCATCTTTCTCTTGAAGTGCTAGAGCTCTGAGTAATCCTGCAAACTGTTGTACTTGTTTTCTAGTTAACTTCCAGGCCTTCAGCCCAGTTTCTGCCGATCAAAGAGTCTTCTCTGACCACTACCTGCAGCTGAATGTGGTTTATGCTGTGCACCAACTCTTTTGTTGAGGTTTATTTTGCAATCACTGATTCTACCATAGTGCCCTTTCCTTACTAGGAGGAAATCTACCTGAGATGCATGTTGGCTGCTCTTGTCTGTGGTCTAGTGTCTGTCTCTTTCAGTTGCTACACTGTCTCAGGATGTCCATATCAACCAGACTGGCAGGAGAAACTATAGGAAATTGTCCATCCATATTTGTCAGAATCTGAGGGAGAAAGGCCAGGGCGAGCTAAGGGGTGGGCCAAAACCCCAAGTGCTTAAACCAAAACTAACAGCTTAGAATAACACAACAATTTAAACAATTTAAACAAGCAATATGTTAGCCTCATAGAGATTTGATCTTTATTGCATGATAGTTGTCCACACTCTATCTTAGTGCCGCCACTAGGCTGGATCTGCTAGCCTCAAATAGATTTGATTTTGACTATAAACATATTATAAGGCACAATTTTGTGTTAGACATTCTTATACCTACCCATACTGTGGGTACTCTTAAACTTTTGTCTGATCTACTTGGTGGTATATTTTCCTCCAGGGCATGTGGGTGAAGCAATTGAATGAGACTAACAGAATGTGGGGTGTCCTGTATGTCTTCATGTGGCTTGCTTAATTTAGTTTAGGTTTCTATTACCTACAAAAAGAAAAAAAATCAACAGAAGAGAGTGGACGGGGGTATGTTGTGTTGTCTGATTCATAGTCAGGCTCCACCTAATCACATGATGGCTAACATGTGAAAATATAATGTAATCAGCCCTACACCCACAAGTCTGATTATTGAAAAAAAGGGCTTAGGGGCTGACATCACCTTTATGTTTATTTCCTGTCAGACTAAGATTTTCTGCTGCAGTGAACTTATTATTTCTAATTTTGTTTTTATTCTGAGTGAAATCATGTAATTGTATTTTACTGCTGATTCATGCTGTCTTATCAGCATCTTTTTGTTCTGTAAAAGATGACAAGGTTCAGAAAATTCAGAAAAGTTGTCCTTAAGCTGTATAAAACTGTAATTTAATTTGTTTAATAAAACATAATGGAGCAGATTCAATAAACCCTAGAGTCTGCTAAGACTGTGTGCACAATGTGTCATGGCACCCACACAGTATTGCACAGTTTTGGATTTAGTAAGCGGATTTACACACTGTGTAGAGCTGTGCAAACATGGTAAACACTGTGGAATGCTAATTACAGTATACGCAGTTGAACTGTATGCTAAACAATCCAAGATGGAGGAAGTATTCAGCAAGCTGTAAAGCCACAAAAAGGAGTCTACACAAAAAGAATGTTAGGGGCTGCTGTTGCTTTAATTCGTGTGTATGTGCAACAGGCTGCTGCTGCCAATAAACCATGGCCAAGAAGGAGAAGAGTTTTTAGACCCCATTTAATTTATCACAATATGTATGAGGTAGAAATTGTAGAGTATTACAGAGTGGGTCGCAACACACTACAGGAACTCTGCAACCTCTGTCGTCCTCAACTCAGACCAAGGGCAAACCAAAGGGAACCAATACTAGTGGAGACAAGGGTATGTGTATCACTTAGAAATGTAGTTACAGGAACCTACTAAAGACCTACAGGGGGCATGCTAGAGGTGTCACAGGCATCATCATCCAGGATTCTCCATCAATTCCTGAATGCTGTGCTCCATCATGCCAGTGACTACATACATTTTCCCCATACACCTGAGGATAGGGCCACAAATGTACTACTGCAGGGCAAACTCCTGCATACTACTCTGAAATACTGGGTGCCATAAATTGTACACATGTAGAAATCAAGGCACCATCTGGGGAACAGGGAAGGGTGCATATAAATAGAAAGGGCTTCCACTGCATTAACCGCCAAGTTGTCTGTAATGCTAAGGGAATCATCTTGAATGTGTGTGCTGGCAACCCAGGCAGTTACCACGATTCACATATCTGGCACAACTCCCATCTGTGTGTGATGTTTTCTAAAGGTGATACTCCACAGGGTCATTTACTGGGGTGGGGGATGCAGGTTGTGCACTGGAACCATGGCTGATGACACCCATCAGAAATGCACACACACCAACTAAAGAACACTATAATGAGGCACACACTCAAACCAGAAATATCATAGATCATGTGCGTGTGCTGCTGTGGTTGTGTTTATGGTGCCTAGATACATCTGGGGAGATCTGCAGTACAATCCACATACATGTACTGAAATCTTCAATGTCTGTGCCACACTTCACAACATCATCTTGAGAAAACATCTTCAGCAGGATCAACAAGTGGAAGGGGAACACATCACACCACTAGTGGCAAGGTCAACACAGCCACATGCAAGTGAGGAGTCAGAGGGGGAAACAGCAACTGCTGTGGGTGAAGGTAGATGTAGTTGTACTCAATGTGCCCTAGCATTGGCTAAGAGGCAACATATAGTACACTCACTCATCAACTAATGGTCTAAAACCTTCATCCTACATACATACATACATACATACAGTAACATTGATGCCAAGCAACACTTACAACCTTTACTTACCCATTTAGTGGCTGCGTACTCATAGCATCAGGCAGACTCATCTCTGAACTAAAACTCTAGCATCTGCTGGATTTACAAGGTAAGTGATGAACCTGGAATATTAAACAAAAATGTTTAATAATACAAATGAATGGCATATCCTTGCACACTGTTACTTGGTAGTATAAGTAAGGTGGTTTATTTATACAGCAATTACTTCAACATGTGACAACAGTGACTTATGAGAATACATATGCCCTCTATCAAGTAATATGTCTCAGGCATCAAAGATTCACACATTCATGCCTCATTCCTCTCAAAAGTACTGATGGTGACTGAATATCCTCAGTTTGGCCTCATACATTTGTACTGGCAAACCATTAAAGAAATTAATGACACACATTTCAGTTTCAAACTTTCTATCTCAGAAAAATCTTAAAAAATTGATGCAAAAACTGTTTGATTCTGTCAACTGTCTAACTTTGTCAGACCAAAATATTGAAATGTCTCCCTATTGTTCAGTCTTTGTCAAAGCTGACCAGTGTCCATTTGCCCATCCTGGGTTACCTGGCATAAAGCAGGATACAAAACTGTAACTAAGAAGTGCTACACTCGGGTTCACTGACAGGATGCAGACTGGAGGTGAATGACATGATGGTATGGAGGAAGCTGGACATCCTTTGTATCCAAGATTAAAGGGTAGTGCAGCAAAGACACTCGGCTTGGGATCCACAGTCTACTACTCAGGAGGAGGACAGGCTAGAAATGGTGTGGGAATTGAGGTGAGAGGGGAGGCTTCAGAAGCCAGTGAGGGATGTCATCAGAATCAGTGACAGACTCATGTCAATCAGACTTCACTGTAATTATAGGGCAGTATTGATAATTTCAGCCTATGCCTCATAGCAGGGTTGTGATAGTGAAGAAAAGAGTGCATTCATACAGCAGTGACTTAAATGCATATATCGGATCAGACAGAACAACACATGAGGACTGCATGGGTCCAAATGGGTGGTACCGGAATAGAGAAGGAGAGACCAGTCTAGACTTCTGTTTGGCAAATGGCTTGATAGTGGCTAACACATGGTCTCAAAAAGAGACACAGTCACAAGACACAACTTAGGTACTTTCTCCTAGTAAGGAAAGGGGTGCTGGGATAAAATCAGTGATTATAAAATCATCCACTGCAAAGTAATCCCCATTAAAACCATTGATCCACAGTATAAACCACTGGTTGCCAGAATCAGTTGCAAGAAATGGTCAGAGAGGGCTCTGAGGTCAACAGAGACCAGGCTGAAGACCTGGAATTTGACTGGAGATAAAACACAGCACTTCAATGAACTACTCAGGTCTCAAGCACCCAAAGAAGAGGAGGAAATAGGTGGATTTGAAGAAAAATGGAAGCGCTCAAAACTGCATATGGAAGGACTACAGAACCAATATGTGGCCGAGCCAAGTATGGAAATAAGGTACATAAGGAAAGTTGGTAGTGCAATGCAGAAGTCCAGGAAGTCATCAAAAGAAAGAATGAGTGCAGGAAAAAGTAGAAGATAGAAAAGATGGACAAGGCTAGGGAGGAATACTGGTTGGCTGACAAAGAAGCTAAGAAAAGAGTAGCAATAACAAAGAACAAGGTTTTGGAGGCACTCCGCCAGCTTCTGGAAAGTGACTCAGTAAGTGACACAAAGAAACTGTATCAGTTTGAAAGGCAAAGACAGCAAGACAAATAAATAGTCAGACACACTTCATAAGGGATGCCAGCAACAACCTGCTCACCACTCCACAGGACATCAAAGATAGATGAAAGGAGTACTTCCAGAAGCTTCTGAATAAAGAAAACTCCACAGAAGCTGTATTGCTACAGACACAGCCTACACTGAGAGAAGAGGAGGAGCCCGCCCTAGAAGAAGAAAGAATAGGAAAATAAAACCAGGGAAAGCAGCAAGCTCTGATGAGGTCACAGCAAATATGATAAAGATGCTGCTTGAGATAGGGGAGAAATGACTGCTAGGGGTATTTGTAGCAGTGTGGAGAGAAAGGTATATCCTACATGACTGGAGAATAAGCATACTCATGCCAGTGTAAGAACAAAAACAATGGAGACATCCACAACTGCGGGAAGTACAGAGGTAATAAACTCTTGTCACATTGCATGAAAGGTCTGGAGAGGCTGATTGATGAATGGATATGCAGAGTATAGAAGGTAAGCTGGCAGATGAGCAGTTTGGTTTCGGATAAGAATGCAGAACAACTGACCCGATGTTTCTAGTGACACAGATAGTTGAGAAGAAGCTAGAGATGAGGAAAGAGTCCAACTGGGCATTCCTAGACTTGGAGAAAGCATATGATAAGGTCCCAAGAAAGCTGATTTGAGCAGTACTGCAGTGGTTTGAAGCACAGAAACATTGGTATAATTAGTGCAGGCTAAATACAAGGACCGAGTGACTCAAGTACAGAGTTGGGTCTCACAGAGGGTTTCCCAATGGAAGTGGGTATACACCAGGGTTCAGCTCTGAGCTCACTGCGGTTCATACTGGTGATGGACTACATTGGCAAACAGGTTGGATGGGACAGATCAGCAAAGTTGCTGTAGGTAGATGATGTGGCATTACAGGCAGACTGAACAAAAACTTCAGCAAAGGATATGGGAATGGAATGCAAAACTGAAGGCACATGGGATGAAACTAAGTACAGATAAGACAGTGGTGATGGCACCAAATTGGGGAAAAAAGAAGAAGCTGAGAATTGAGCTAGAAGGGAAGATAGTAGAACAAGTTAATAGCTTTAAGTATTTGGGAGAGGTGGCTGAGGAGAAGGGAAGTCTGAATGAAGAGGTCAAAGCTAGAATCAGAGGGGGATGCAGCCAACTGGTATAGAGTGTCAGGTATAGTATATGACAGAAGAATGCCAAAGAAGCTGAAAAGTAAGGTCTACAAAACAGTGGTGTGACCAGTACTACAGTATGGTAGGGAGAGCTGGGCTGTAAAGACAGAGCAGTTGAGGAAGGTTGCACTGATGGAGATAAAATGCCTGAGAAGGGTGGTAGGACACATATTGTGGGACAGATGAGGAAATGAGGACATAGGAGCAGAAGCCAGAGTAGCCCCAATTGAAGAAAAGGTCAGAGAGAACAGATTACAGTGGTTCAGGCACATATGCAGAAAAAAGAAGGCAATCTGGTGAAGAAGATTTGGGACAGACAGGAAGAAGGTAAGAAGAACAAGGGCACCCAGCAAAGAGGTGGATAGATTCTGTGAGAGGAGATCTGAAACAGTCAGGCATGAGTGTCGAAGAACACCGAAGTGTGGCATTGAATCGAGAGGAGATGGCGACAGTCAACACAAAACCCCAACTTCATGCAGAAAATGGGAAAAATAGGGGTTGTCGGTGATAATATGTGTGTGTGGGGGAATAAATGAGGGAGTGCTTTTGCTAACATGATGCCATTGGCCACCAGGGATGATTATCACGAGGTAGCAGAAAAGAGCCTGTTAGCACTTGTGGCAATCACACAGCAATTCAGAGACATGTAAATCAGCTGAGAATGTGTTTTTTCATTGTTGCCAATGTGTTTCTGAACTACTGTTTTTCCACAATCATGGTAAGAAGGCCTTTTTGCTTCAGTGTTGCTGCTCACATTCAGGCTTGTCTCTGAATCCTGGCCTATGTTTCTGATCAAAGTATCTCAGACTATACCCCCACTCCATAGAACACTTGACTCTGAGTTGGTGTATATAAGTGGAAGCCCCCTCCCAACAAACACTATTTAATTTTGTTAACTGCAAGTTACAGAATTTCCTGTTTCTTATTTGAATAATAGTTTAATTTTGAAGTGTCACAATTCTTAATGTGTATTCTAATAAGGAGCCATAGAAGTATTTTCCTAGAATGTTTATTTTTTGTTTGATGTTATACTTTTAGTTTGAAGATGTGAATTATTTTCCTGAAAAGACAAAACATTTAATTAAATTGAACTGCTATGCTTGCACAAAATAATGGACTAATTTTAGTTCCTCATTACGAAGGTTTCAGGAACATCTTGCATTTGTAGTAATACGGCAAGTCCAATCTATGTCTCTTTCTATTCTTATTACAGCCCAGGACACTTGTACATGCATTATAAAAAATGCACATTTATTCTCCATTCACATTTCTTTATAGATCTGTCTGTACATGTGTATAGTTTAAATAACATTTGCAAAAATCACTCCACTTTCAGCTAACACTTTCTTCAACCTCATTGCATTGAAATAGCTGATTTTCTTGATGTAATTCTTCTTTCCTTCTTCCTGACAATCTCTAATATTAAAAAAGTCACATACTGTATGTGCAGTGTAGGTTAAATAAATGCATATTCCTTCTAAAATGATCTGCTTGTACTTATTTGATGATGTGACATTTAACCATGAGCATGTTTTATTTGTCTTGCTCTTTCTTCCAAACAGTTTCATAGGTATTTACTAAGCATGCAGTCCAGGAGACCATTAAGGATCCAAGACCAAATTCCCAGTTATCTGAACATACTGTCTACTTGACTTGCTCAATCTCACACATTATCAAAAACAAGAGTGGAAAGATTCAAACCCCATACCCTTGGTACATAAAACAGTTCATTTACAAGTTTAGAATTTTGGTCCTCTGCAGTAACTGTCAGATTAAAAGTTTAAACACAAGTACCTCCTGTGAGATTTGAACCCACAGTATATTGCCCTTCCCACAACAAAAGCAAGTGTAACACCTATTGAACCACTGACAGAGTGACAAGGTGAACTAGCATGTTTGCTGTATACATGCCTTTGACTACTATATGCAAGTATAAATATTTATAACAAACAATTTAGAAAATATATGCAGAAAAGCATGTCTAATAGAAGCATAATGTAGACCTCAGAAGCACTGGCCTGCACAATTATAGCCAATGGAAAGCATAAGGTAATGTTCTCCTCCTTTTCAGTTTGATTGACTAAAATGATTTCAAACTGTAATAAGACTTAGTGTGATTATCTCATAACTGTATTGTTATAGCTCTGCGACTACGATGAGAAGAGAAAAACTGCTGCTATTATGTTGCAGTCAGAGATTGTGAGTTTTTAAGTCACATTTATCCTTTAGCTGTGCATTGGGGATTAAGAAAAATCTTCTTTAATGAAGATTAAATTATGCTAGTAGGACTCAAGCAGAAAATTGCAGAAGCTTAGCTTTCATTTCACTGTGCCATTTCTGAGTACCAGGAGAGTATAATGATGACTTTATAAATGAAAAGATTACTGACAATTGGAATTTCCAGAGGTCTAATTATAAAATCAATGTGATTATGGCCAATCAGACACTAATCAAAATAAATGCCTCCATTTATCTGTACTTTATTAAACTCTTTACATTTTGTTAATTGGGAAGTGAATATAGTTACAGGGTATCAGCATTCTCATATAGAAATATTTTGCTATGATTTTCTGAAAATATAAACTTTGATATCAGCATCTGAAAAGAATAAAACATTCTTGTAGTCAAAATGAATGCCTTTTTATTCTTTTTTATTATTTGCTTTTTAGTTGGTCTTTATTGGGTGTATGACTATTAAAAGGGACAGTATAGTCATATAACAGCTATGCAGTTAATTACAGTATTGTATGCAGTTCGTATTCTTTTGCTTGTAATTAGTGGCTTATCAGCATTACTTGTTTATAAAATCATTATTTTAAATGTTATATAAATGTTCAGTTAGAAAAACATCTAATGTATAGCTCCATGTGAAAATCTGGTTGCAACTGCACTTGTTCACATAATACTTCAAACAGCTATTGAGGTTTTCTCTTTATGTGAAAAATGCAATTTAATATCCCATTAGGGTACTGGACTCACAGATTATCCCTCAAGTTCCGGTTGTTATAATCACCATGTGATACACTACTCACTGTCACAGCATTCATCCAAATAAGTAATTTCCATGGACTATATGAAAACAGTGTTAGATTCAGAGTTAATGTGACTAACAGGAATACATTATTTATTTATTTGTTGTTAACGAAATGTGTAGCTTGGACTGGTTGGTAAATAATAAATAGTAAATATGCATTTGACAAAAAATAATAAAGATGCTGAGATGTGGTTGATATTGATTTTATTTCAGTCAAACAGGTAATAGCAATCTCTTCAAATAGTGTACCATCTACAAACCCTGAGTTTTTTTAAAGTAAGATGGACTCCATTAATATATACTGCATCTCTCCTCCAAAGAAAATAGCTTTGAAGAATGTGATGGATAATTATACAATGACTGGTCAGTAATCTTCAAAAAGGAGCACGCTAATTGGTCAGCCCAAGTAGCGTGCCAGTTGTAAATCTGAGAATATACCAATGGAAAAAGGTCTGGTCGCCCAGACTTTTTTCCATTAGTATATCTCATAATATTTTTACTTTTCGTTCTTTTTTTGAATAAATATACAAAACGGAAGACCTCAAACAAATGACGGAGATGGTGCAGATTAAAGTAAGAGGATAATCAGGTGCATTCTGCAAAACTAAAACAACTTACCTGAGTATCCTTTTATTTTCTCTGTTCCAGCTCTCCCGAATGTTAAAAGTAAAAAAAAAAATTAAAAAAAAGCAAAGGAGATCTTCCTTTCTCCATTGCTTCCTTTGCACTGCATAAACGTGGGAACGCAAGTCCCATACACATGTGCAGGACATCAGAAAAGCCCCAGGATACCAGAAAAATGCAGAAGGGCACCAAGGAGGCATTATACAAAGACATTATTTAAGAAAAGTAAGCATTTTTTTCTTGAATACTGTTATTGTATAATAACAATATCTGACTCCGTGGTGTGGTATATTGAAGATTTACCTACAGTTGGTGTTATTTCATCACTTTGGCTTTGCCCTTGTGATTAAACCACACCAACCTTTGGTAAATTTTCAATATACCACACCAATGTCATCGGTTATTGCTATGATATCTGCATGCTAGCTAGGAAGACCATGCTAAAATGAGGTCTATATTATAACATCGAAGTCTTACAACTTTGAATGTTATAATATCAAACCCAGTAGAGCGAAACACCAGAAAACTGAACAGTCAGAATAGCAAAATTTTTCCCAGGGAAAAAATTTGCTGTTCCGACAAACATACACACAACACAAGTAAGGTTGCCAACTGTCCAGACTTTTTCTGGACTGTCCAGAATTAAGGGATACTGTCCAGAAAACTGAAAGGACAGCATATTGTCCAGATAAAATACCAGGAGATTAAAGATCAATTTTCTTTTAATTAAAAAAAAAAATAAAATAAAATTTTCCTTTTTTTTTTTTTTTTAAGTGTTCTTTAAGAACACCCTTTGCATCTGGTGGCACACAGATGCAGAAGACGAAAACAGTATTTTGCTTCTGTGTGACTGATCGTCTGTTTTCCGTGCACATAGAATTTGAATTCTTGAAGACATTTGAACTGTGCAGTGGACCATGAACAGACATGTTTCAAATGTGATTCAGGTACTTATGAAATGTTGCAGTTTTACCTATTTGTTCCACAGTCTGTTTGCATATATAGAGGAAGCAGAATGTGGAATTCATAGCTATACAGTAATATTTCAAAGTACTGTTATTGGATATCAAGTAGCTCTGTTGCTGGCTAAAGTTGCAAGCAATAAAGATACTAGGTCTGAATGACTCCATAAATATTAAATGCATTTTGAAATAGAAGGCTACTATATTATGATACTGTTTTTATTTATGATGCTGTTTTACTCTTGTTTTCACTAAGTGATTAAGTAGAATATTTCTGTTGCACTTGATTATGCATTTCAGTATCATTGGTGGGTACTTAATCATTTAATGTGATCAAAGAAATCTTTTAAATGTTTCTTTTTCTGGATGAATTAATTTCTGGTGACAGATGTAGTCACAGGCTTCTGAAAAATATTAGTAACTGGTGCTATACAAATGTAATGTATCCAAAAGTGCAAGTGTGATAAGCCTGAGGATGCTGTTGTGCTAATCAAATCTAGTTGTGTCAAATACTGACAGACAATTTAAGCACACCCCTCTCTCTGTAAAGATGATGGATGCCAAACCAGTATTCAGTGGGATCATGTCAGAAGATCATGTAATCAATGTGCACATTCATGTATCTGATTTTATGACTCATATAAACCTTAGAGTACCACATACACATGATACTTCATACATACATGCATATATATATATATATATATATATATATATATATATATATACACACACACATACATACCACATACATGATACTATATATATATATATATATATATATATATATATATATATATATATATATATATATATATATATATATATATATATATATATATATATATATATATATATATATATATATATAGTCCCCCACATTTTTCTTGAATGATGTTTCTTCAACAAACACAGGGGGTGTGGTTTAATGCCAATTGTATGGATAGCCATACAGTAGAAATGTTGGTATTGTGTAATGTTAAGATAGGTACATGAGGATGGAGGGGTGAGAGTGTTTCTGCATGTGTATGTGAGGGAGGTTTAGGATTGGGGATGAGTAAAATATAGGTATTATATATTTGTGTACGAGTTTGTGTATTTTAGGGTTAGCGTCAAGGTTAGGTTAGGGGATAAGATATAGTATTGTCTGTGTGTCCAATTGTGTCTTGTGTAGTGGCAGTGTTATGGGATGGATCTAATGAAGGTAAGGCATAGAGTTAAGGCTGAGGAAAGAGGCAGCATTATAGGTTTAGCACCTATTACTGGCCAGATGCATTTTCTTTGAATGTGGGTTTTCCATGCTGTTTCAGTGAATGCGAGTTTCAAAGGCAGAAAGGTTTTAATGCTAAGTCTATTTTCATTGTGAAATTGCATTGCCTTATTTAGCAGATATCTATCAGTGTTTGTGCTATAAAATTTAAAATAAAAGTTTTAAATTAAGTCCAAATATCTGTAATCTTTGTAGAAGTAAAGCAGAAAACATTATGCTCACTGGGAGTTTTGAACATTATTTATGGCAACTGGGAAGAAATGGAGAAATAGCCAAGCAATGGGACACTGGAATGGCTGCGTGGGAGGGGACAGTGGTACCAAAATTACATGCATTTTGCTTTCAAGTACATGTCCAGAATTTTTGACGTGAAAAGTTGGCAACCCTAAACACAAGCACACCAAAATAAATAATACACACACACACACACACACACACACACACACACACACACACACACACACTTCACAAAACCCTACGCTAAACCATACATACACCACTAGCTATCCACTTACCTTAACCCAACCCAAACCCTAAGTTCCGTCACTTTCGCACACTTACCTTACATGCTCCCTAACCCTAACTCACATACCCTACCCTAACCCTCACGTCCACACAATCGCACACTTACCTGATCCGCGCCCTAACCCTAACTCACCTAACCCGTGCCCAATCGCACACTCACCTTTGTTCGCACACTTACCTTAACCCAGTCCGTAACCTTCGCTCCACAGTCGAGGAAATAGCGAAGCTGCAGAAATGGCCCACCAAATACTTTCCCTAGGAAATTATTTGGTGTTCTGCAGCTTTGCTATTTCCAGTGTTTGCTCTAATGGGTTCGATATCAAAACATTCAAAGTTGTAAGACTTTGATGTTATAATATAGACCCACTAAAATGTATTAACATTCAGATGCTTTGGTGAAGTAACCCTTAGGAACTATATTAAGAACTGTTGTTACTAGAAGCATTTTTGTGCTAGCAGTATTGTGAAATGAGCAATGCAACAATAACATTTTCAGTTTCAAAATTCAGGTTGCCCAACTCCTCTTCCATGGAATGAGAATATCTCCTGAATTACCTACCCTTTCTGCCAAATTCTGATGCACAGACAGGAGTAGTGCCTATTTTGTATTGCTTAGTTAGAAGTTAAGACATCATTTTCTTGGTCTGAGTTTTTGTACTTTGCTTCCTGATAGGTCGTATTCCAAAATGTCAGGGCAGTGCAACACAAACTTCTTGTCTCCTATGCAATGCTATCCTGGGGATTCAATGAACTCTGTGTAGGCTTAGTGTGAAACCTACACGGAATTTGTGTGTTTGCATGATAAGCAGCAATGCTAATTGTGTATGCATGAAGCGCATCACACTAACATGAAAACAAGCACAGTTTCTTGGCCAGCAGCAGTGCTGCAGGGTAAGAAAATGTGTGAAGCAGCATGAACACCTATAGGCAATCTAGTTGTGCAGGATTACGGACAGCAAAAATGACTAGTATAATGCAGTTCATAAAGGTCTAACACCTTATAGGAAAGTACAAGCAGTGCAGAGTACTGTGCAAACCTGTTTCTGGCATACTGAAATAAAGTTTTGGTGGTGATCAGCAGGGGTACATAGACTGCATTATAAATAATTAATCTGAGGAAATGTGTATATTGAAAAGAGCCAGGCACATGAATGTTAGTGAATGAAGACGGCAGGAGGACAAGTGAAACATGGTAATGTACAGCAGATAAGGGCATGTCAGTGTACGTACACCACAAAGATAAGACAATTGTAGCTTAAACAGTAATCACATATGTACATGATACAGTATGTGCTACTGTTTACACCTCATGTGTCGGTATAAGTCATATCATTACACAGTTATTATATATTATGCGACTGTCACACACGGTCACATACCAATGGAAGTGAGTGGTTGTGATATAAGCACTCTGACATTATCTCTGAAGAGGACATTTAGCAAGGCCGGTATAGACAATAGGGGTTAGGTGCATACTGTGAAGATGTGCAAAATGAGTTGCTTGAATATGAATGAAATTACAGCATAGGTCTCAACCAAGTGGGACACATAGCAACAGTTTCATGGACAACAGTAGACAGAAGCACACACAATCATGGACAATATCAGAATAATACCACCAATAATCTGTGCCATTGACATAAAATATGTGGTTGTGAGTTGTTATACATGGTTCTGCATGACAGCAGTTGTACAACTGTCATGATTTGTCAGTAATCTGTAAGGGTAATCAAGCAAGTCTTTTCTATAATGACAATAGTATAAATGTAAATGATGAAATCTGTGATACTGGTGTTTATGATACCATACTACTGAAAGCTGATGAAGATTTTAAAATGAATTACTAAACTTATATTGAAAAATGCTGATTTTGATTTAGTTTATGAAGACATACCTAATAAATATTGAGAAATGTTTCAAAATAGTATTTAAGGAAATAACAGTGTTAATGGAGAGTCTGAAAAAATGTGTAAAAATATTAAATTAAATAAAAGAAAGAAGGATGGGGTGCTGATTCAACTAAGAAAAGATTTGTAATCAAGCATACCAGCCTCAAAAATTAACAGCTTTTGGAGGTGTTAAGAGAGACACTGTTACACCTGCAGTTTAAATTACAAGCAATCCTAGCTAGTTTACTTGTTATGTATGGGATATATATGCCACAATCCACACTAGCATGAATGTAAACCATGCCATCAATACTGGTATTTAGCTATGTATTCACTGGGTGTATCACAGGAGAATGTATCACACATTCCTCTTGTATAACACCTTGAAGAGAGTTCTGCACTGTCAACGCCTCATGGTTATGCATCAAAAAGAATAGTTAGGTATGGCTGATAGGACGTGTGGGAGCTCAATGTGGCAAAAGTGGTAACTATGCCAAAGCTTACACTAATGCCCTGTACAATCACTGGCATAAGTGTATAAACTCTGCTGTAGCAGATGGAATCAAAGCTGGAGCCCCAAGTAAAATCAAGCTGCCATGGTGGACTTCCAGGATCAACAAACTCTAAAAAAAAATAAACTCTAGGTTTCAGCTTAGGGTGGGGCTTGGAATGCATGTATACCTTCACCTAGGAGGGTATAGTTTGCCTTGGTGAAATGTTTTAGTCTGATTTCACCTTTTGTGAGTTGTACTGTTAGTGTCAATTTGAAGGTGACTGATTTGTGGTAATTTTTAACTAATGAGGGTCAAACAGTTGCAGCAGTGTGCCTGTTTGACATGTTGGTAAGGACCAGATCTAGAATGACTGTTCCTCTTGTCAGGGTATGGACAATTTGCTTCAGGAAATTTGAATTCGCAAAGTCAGGGAACTTTTGTTCTAGTGAGTTTGGGCTACAGTAGGTTTCTCAGTTGATGGTGGGATAATTAAAATCCCTCATAACCAGTGTGTTCGGTAAAATTTGGATTGTCTTCAGTTTAGTTAAGTAGGCTTCATGGGTGTTGTGACACATGGAGGGGGATCTATAACTGGTTAGGACTTGAATGGGGGTCTTACCCACTGTAACTTGGAAGTGGAGTAACTCCATGGTGTTGTCCAGTCTAACTAGACAGGAGATGAATTTATCTTTAATATAGATTAATATAGATTGAAACAGTGCCTCCTTTGGTTTTCACATGCTCATTTTGTGGTCTAAAGGTGTGGAAGGCATTGTAATCTTGCAGGGCTGGGGTACTCTCTGAGGCCTTAAACCAGGTATCTGTGACTGCACATACATCTACATCTTCTAGTGATAGAATTATTTCCAGGGAGTGCAGTTTTTGGTTTAAGCTCCTAGTATTTAGCAGCATGACCCTTATTTTGTTCTGATTGGTTAATTTTATGTCGGTAATGTTGTTTTCAAGACCTTGCCTAAAAAGGCATTATGGGGGAGGCAAGACCTTTTGCCAGAAGCCAAAAGCCTAGGGGTGCCAGGTGCAAACTATCTCTGGCAAAGCAGCAAGGTTTGTCGACCATGGCTTCCCAGGCAAACAGGAACTTGATCCCCTTGGAATGACACCAAAAACTAAGCCAATTATTGAAATGAATAATTTTTGTTTATACTGTGGCATCATTCTAGGTGAGGGTAGTATGCTGATCAAGGCTAGGGACGTACCTGCCTGGGAAACATACTAAGAGAGCTCAACCACATCTCTCTTCATATAGTCCTGTGAGGTGTATCTCAGGTCATTCACACCAACATGAACTATGGCAGAGTCATAACAGTACTTGTTGCTGAGAGACCTGAGTGCATGTATGATTTGGCAAATCCTGACACCAGACAGGCAGCTGACCGTGACTTTCTCCTTGTCCAATCCGGTGAGTGGGACAACCATGTTTCTCACTATTGAGTCTCCAATGACAGAAAGACTTGTTTTTTGAGTGTTATGCCTTATGGGTTTGGTGGGTGAGACACTGGTATCGGTATGTGTCATGGGTGCTGTGGTGACTGTGTTAGCTGTAGCAGACTTGTGTTTTGGAGGTCCCGAGTGGTTCAGTAAGTTTTTTGAGAGAACCTCCACATATGTGGATTTACGTGTTTGATGCGTACTATGTGTTTGAGTAGTGGTATGTGTATGAGTAGTGTACCATGTGAATATGTAGTGGTGGGCAAGTTGACACCCTTCTCTGTGTTACTGTTTTGAGTGAGAGAGAGCATGGATTCTATACTCTTGGTGTAAATGCATCTCTTGTACTCTGTACTAGATTGTGTTATTAGTAGAGGGTTGTCTCTGTACATGAGGTAATTGCTACACTGTCAAGAGACCCATGTCAACAAGGTTGGTAGGAGAAACAAGGGTAGACCAACTGTACATAATGCTAGGTTGAAGACTGTTGTCATTATGGGTGACTTTTTCAAAAATGATTACAGAGGAGATCGTCAAATGGATATTTCTATCTGGGTTTAAGGGAAATTTTGTTGATTTTAACTGTCTGGTTTTGGCGCACAATTGAACAGCAGTACATGGTGCCATGCAATGTACAAACAAGCAAAAACCTGCTCAGATGCAGGGCCCAAATACCAGAAGCTAAAACTTGAAAAAAAACTCTAACAAAATTGAAAAGGACCAATGAGCATGCTTATTCTAAGCCCTAGACCAGCCTCCTTTTGTTAGTCAGATCACAGTCAACACATTTCTCTCACAACAGTGCAGATAGGCAACTTCCATTCCAAGATGGATTCAAGTCTGAATTTATTTATTTTATTTTACATTTGTTTACTGGAAAAGTCCGACTGGACAACAAGTCCATTTTCAGTTGAGGCCCGGGGAGAAAAGCTCCAAGACATACAGATTCTACAAAACATATTTTAAAAATACACAAATTTTTTAAGAAATTAATAATCAAAGATTGAGATTGGAGGCTCCAAGACATACAGTGTATACACACATAGTTTATAAAATGCACAAGTAATTTAAGAAAGTAGCTAATCTAGTAGTGAGATTGCAAGTATACATGACTATTTTATGAAATTCTAGTACAATTTTGACTCGTGTTTCTGTGTTGAAGGTGGACATGCTAGTTCAGATTGCTTGCTTCAATGACTGATTTAAGCAAATCCAGTAATAAGTACAAATACTGGCTTGCATTGCTGTAGTGGATTTAGTAATTTAGTTTATGCTATTTAATGCAGATGAATAGAAAAAAAGAGTGTTGAATAAAACAGTCACAGTAGCAAAAACAATAGAAAATGAAGCAAATCAGCAGTACAGTGAAAAACAGTACACAAGTGCAAGAAAAAGGCTTACATTTTACTTATATGTTGAAGATTTCACTGGATGCCTTGAATTCTGTTAGATGCACTTCAGATTTCTGTTTTAGAATGCCAAACTCTGAGGAGCTCCAGCAAACTGACAGCAAACCCACACAAATGGGGTACTTAAATACAAGAGAATTTAAACAGTTCTAACACTGTCTACAAATAGAAAAGCCCCTCACTGAGCATTTATTCCAGAAATCTCCATCTCAGATGGGTCCTGAGCTACACACCTTCCACAAGGGTGCACAGGGGCCTCTTAATGTAAGCTATTTGGTTTCAGTGCTCCAGTGATATCAAACACTCTAGATTCAGAAAGTCAAATCTAGCCTATGCTATTTAAGGCATATGAATACAAAAAAAAAAAACAAGTGCAGAATAAAACAATCACAGCAGCAAAAAAACAGTGTAAAATGAAGCAACAGCACAGTGAAAAACAGTACACAACTGCAAAAAAAATTCTACTTATATTTTGAAGATTTCAGTGGATGCCTTGGATTCTCTTAGCTGCACTTCAGATTTCTGGCTTAGAAAGCCAAACTCTGGGCAACTCTGCCAAACTGACCCAAGACATTTCCAAACTTCTATACCCACCCATGCGTTGAATTCTAGCTATACATTTTAGTGTTAAGAAATGTAATGCAGTTATTGTTAAGTCTTGTCATTCATGTGAAATGGTAATGTGAGGTCAATATATATTTCTGTCTCAATACCTAAAAGTTACCAGTTATCCTCACTGTATGCTGTATAATGTTTTCTGTCTCTGCACTACTAGTTGCCAGATATTCTCACTGTATGCTGTATAATCACAGGGCCTTCTTCATCTATGCCAGGAATCTTAAAGGTAATGCTCATCAGTGTGCAGAACTGCTGGTAATGGCACAACCTTCACTGACCAGGGTGACATGGCAAATCTACTGGCTAATATATTTAGCTCTAAGTTCATACCCCACTATTGCCCCACTTCCTCCTGTGAAATCCCTTCTTGCATATCCCCCAACTATCAACAGGAAGCAGGTCCTAGAGGTGCTCGCTAAGGCCAAAAACACTGCTTCAATGGACCCTGATGACATCCTCATTTGCCTCTTAAATACCCTGAAACATGACCTAGCAGGACTACTTAAGGCACTCTTCAACTACAGTCTTCAAAGAGGTTATGTGCCAGGTGAATGGAGGCCCTCAACTATCATCCCTCTACATAAGGGTAGACCATCAACTGACCCTTGGAACAACAGACCTATCGTTCTGACAAGTCTGATATATAAACCCATGGAAAACATATTATGGAAATGATCAACAAGGAGATTGGCAGCCTACCTACACTGGACCCATCCCAGTTTGGCTTTGGTGAGTGAAGGTCTTGCTTACTTAACCTTGTAGACTTCTTTGAGAGGGTTACTACAGCTACAGATGAGAGGAAAGTGATGCAAAAAGCCTAACTTGACCTGGCCAAAGTGTTCTCTACAATACCCCACTCAGGCATTGTTAACTAGGCATAAATATCTGCATAACTCACTGGATTGTCAGCTGGCTCACAGATAGGACTCAAGAAGTTTGGATCAGTAAGACCACCTCCTCCAAGAGACTGGACACCAGCAGAGTACCCCAAGGCTCTGTTGTGGGCCTGCTCCTGTGTAGATAAGTGTGTGTATCTTCCTTTAAGAGCCATTCCAGTCTATGGGCATGTGCATATAAGTACTGAGCAACTGCAAACAAGGGTGCCATTTTGTAGTGAGCAGCCAAGGTGTAAGCATGCATGTGTTCAGTAGTCTGTCAGTTAGTTTGTTTAAGTTTAATGTTACCATTCTCCATCCTGATGTGTTTTTGTATAATAAACTACTTAAATGAACACCCAACCTCATTGTCTTATTGAATATACACAAGATGAGCGACATGGTGTCAGAATGGGATCCAGAGTAAAACTTCTTCAAGACCATGAGGCAGGCAGTTATAGTTGGAGGAATATACAGGAGAGGATGATCCATGCTCAGATTACTCACAAACAGGTCAGAAAGACAGATCCAAGTACTAAAGCTCACTTAAATGATTTTTTTACTCTCAAATATAAAATGAAGCATTAAAAGCATTCAAAAAGACTGTCTAATTAAACAAAATGTTTGAAATTACGATATATTGATAAAATTACTCAAAATGCTTACAAAAGTGTTTGAAATCATTTTCGAATTGCATAAAGTGTATAAAAAAGGGAAAACAACCATATTTTTTACTATGTGCTTCTTTTTCATATTAACTAAAGCTAACCAAGGTATCTGAAGTGTGCTAAGTGTTCACAAGTGTGTGCAGTATTACAGTAATTATTTCACAGAAAACAGTAATTTCAAAAAGTTTATGATGCAGCTGAATATTTTTTGGTGTGTGTTTCTGCATAATTACAAGGGCATTTTGTTGACATGGCTGAAGGATTTTGCAGACCTGATCCACTTGTATTTGATAATAATGTTGCTGAAAACTGCAGAGTATTTGAGCAAGAGTACACTATTTTCACACAGGCTGCTTTTTCTGATAAAGACACACATACAAAGGCATTTATTCTGATTAATTTACCTGGTTCAGAAGCCATGGAGTGTGTGGGCTAGCTGTGTATGCAAGGGAGGGAAAACCGCCATATAGTGGTATCAGCTGAAACTCAGGAAAACCCTGAGTGTATAAACGTAAATTTAGAGAAATGTGTAACCCCCAACTGAATATTACAATGGAAAGGCACATATTTTTTTCAAAAGAGATAAAAAGCCTGGTGAAACTTTTGCAGAATATATAACTGACTTGAGTAACAAGGGAAAAATGTGCAGATTTGGTGATTTAAGAGCTGAGTTGATAAAAGACAGGCTTGTGTGTGGTATTAAAGATGATGTAGTGAGAAGGATTTTGCTTCAAGACAGTGATTTAACTTTGAATAAGGCCATAGAGTTTTGTCAGATGAACGAGCTCACAGAAAAGCACATGAATATGCATACAAATGAGAAAAGCATGCTTTCGGTGCCTTCCAGTGCTAATGTTGATAGTATCCAGTACATGGTTAAAAGATACAGGTCTAAGGGTGTGGCTGCTTCAGTGAAATCCAGAGCTTTTCTAGCAAGTTCCAGGGCAGCACCAGTAAACTCCAGAGCATGCTCAGTGAAGCACAGGGGTGAGTCAGCAAAATCATAGAATGTGCCCCCCACCTAGCATCATAGTCAACTGTTGTAATTGTGAAGGCAATCATGAACCTAAAAGAGAAATGTCCTTAGCTTTTGGTAAGCAGTGCCAAACATAAAAAGTGGAATCATTTCAAAAGACATTGTAAATCAAATGAGGCTCATTCTTTTATTAAAAGAGAGCATTCAAATAGGCAATTTGATCAACTAGAAATCTGCAACCCTACTTTTTATGTTGATGGTGTGTCTGTGCTTAGTGAAACAGTCAATGCAATAGATTTATGGGCAAAGAATGAAGTATTTTGCATTGTTCTTATGACACCCCTGCACTGGCCCAGTAATCAAGGAGCCTCAATCCTCACCACTAGCACCAGTGAGGGACGTACACACTGGGAGGATAACAAGTACACACACAGTAAAGTACAATTTCTCTTAAGAGCACACAGAGATCACAGTCGGTCTGGGTCTGGTTTCTCCCTCTTTCTCCAGATCCCCAGTAAGACTCCCCACTGGCACAGCTATAGGGTCAAGATCTCAGCCAAGTGGCCAAACCAAGACCTCCAGCACCCTCTCTGTCCAACCAGTGCTTTGTGTCCCTGCCCAAGTAGCTGACACACACACAAACTTTGAGATATGATTGATATACAAGCACACACACACACACACACACACACACACACACACACACACACACACACACACCTGAGAAAGGCTGGCATAGGTTTACTAGCTATACTCCCTTCTGCCCAGACTATAAGGTAGTACCAGCTGCCATCAACCATCCTTACTTATTAACTAGTATAAGACCCTTATCAAAGGGTGTCCAATCCTACTGTGTAATGTTACTACTAGCCAAATGGTAAATATGACCAAGACTTTCAATGCTATTGGAGTGGCGTATATATTGTCACCAAATACATATACAAGTACTGTAAGACTTAAATGTCTCTAAACAAACCAGCCACAATTAAATGGTTTAAATATATATAATAATAAATAATAAAAGAACAAGACAATACTCAACACAGTAACTACAGAGTTCAGAATCACAGGAAATATTTTAAAACAACATTGCCAGTCAGTCTCAAATGAATATAGAAAACATCTAAACTAATCTTTACTATATTCCTAAAATAAGTACTATACCTAAATCTTACTTACAGAGCAAGGCAAATGCAGATGAGAAGTGATGAATGAATGTTTCTAGCTCCAAGACAAGATACAAAATGCACACTCTTCCTCTCTGAGAGAGTTTTTAAATTAATATCACATATTACTGCTGGGTTAGCCTGAATTACATCACTTTTTGTCACCTGCCTTCAGTTCCCAGACTAACCAGATACTAACATGTCTGTTTTACAAATACTTATCTTTCAGATGGACAGCTGCTAAGAAGTCACAGAGCAATAAAAACACTTTATATTTTAAACCTAGTAATTATTTCTGTTTCAAGACAATAGAAAGAAACTTCTAGCTCTATACATCCTGTCTCCTTCACTGAAACTGGGGGATAAACACATGGTCATAAAATACTTTGATTCCAACTTATTTTCTTAGAGTTTTGCAAGTTGACTCTGTATGTTCCAGCTTCTACTATTAAAACATACATTTACACAGGTATCTAGTTTATATACATTTCTATTCTTTTCCAGTAGGTTACACTATGGTTACATTCTTGAAGCTCAGTACATAGTAGTTTAATATCCACATAACATATAGTTCTCTTATATTTGTAAGACAAGCATGTGAATCATATTAATATTCACAAATGACACATGGCTATCTGCAAAATTCAAGATAGCTGGGCTGACAATGTCATAGTTCTGATTAATGGGAGACTTATAGAGCTCAAAGTTAATACTGGTTCAAAGTGCAGTGTTATGTCAGGAGAGATGTTTGCCAAAGTAAGTGCTGGTGAGAATCTTGATCTGGCAAAGTGTGCAAAGCTTGTTGCTTATGGTAGTGAAGAAATTCAAACCGAAGGCTCAGTAGTGCTTTCATGTTACTCTGCTGGGAACAGTTGTGACTTGCAATTTTACATAACCAAGAGGCACGTACAGTCATTGTTAGGCCTCAGAGACAGTTTGCAAATGGGACTGCTTTCATTTAACGCAGAAGTCCACCATGTTAGCATTAATAGCAATGAAAATTTCACACAAATTATTTTTCTGACTATGCTGATCTTTTCAAAGACAAGTTAGGCAAACTCCCAGTTGTGTACTCAACAAAGTTAGACCCTCAAGGAAGTCCAGTTATCAGACAAGCAAGGAATGTTCTGGTAGTCATGCAGGGCAGAGTCAAAGTTGAGCTAGACAGAATGGTGTATCTAGCTGTAATTTGTCCTGTAGAAGAACCAACTGAATGGTTATCCTCCGTGGTGGTAGCCAATAAGAAAAGCTCAGATTATATCATAATATCTATTGATCCAAGAGATTTGAACAAAGCACTAAACGTACCTCATCATCCAATGTGTATAATCGAAGAAGTTGCTGCTCTTATGCCAAATGCCACTGTTTTTCTGCCTTAGATACAAAAAGTTCATTTTGGCAAAATTTGCTTGACCCAAAATTTTCATTGCTTACCACTTTCTATATACCATTTGGAAGGTACAGATTTTTGAGAATGCCATTTGTGATAATTTCTGCCAGTGAAGTCTTTCAATGTGCAATGGAGCAAATTTTTCTGGCTATCCATGTGCTATTATAGTAGATGATATTCTTATAGGAGGCAATGATGAAGTCGAACATGATAGAAACCCTAGGAAAGTTCTGCAATGTGCTCATGAAGTGAATCTTAAGCTGAAGCCTCAGAAATGCAAATTCAGGCTACAAGAATTTACTTATGTGAGTCATATTCATACTAGCTCAGCCTTATGACCAGATCCTTCCAAGCTATCTGGAATTCTTGAGATGCCAGCTCCAGACAATGTCACTTCCTTACAATGTTTTCTTGGCATAGTCAACTATTTGGGCAAATTCATTCCAAATTTGAGCACACTTTCAGCACTGCTAAGAGAGCTGACATGCAAAGATGTAACTTAGTCGTCATCAGAACAACACCAAAGAGCATTTGATGTTCTGAAACAGAGAATTGCCAGTCCACCCGTTTTAAGATACTATGATGTTCAGAAACCTGTAACTCTTTCTTGTGATGCTTTGAAATTTGGTCTTGGTACAGTCATTCTTTAAGAGGACAGACTAGTAGCCTATGCATCCAGAACTCTAACCCAAACTGAAATGCAGTATGCTCAGATAGAGAAAGCTCTTGGTAATTGTCTTTGCGTGTTCAAAGTTCCATGATTATATTTATGGACGATCTTTACCAATTGAGACTGATTACCAACCCTTGGTCACTATTTTTAAAAAGCCAATGCACACAGCTCCTGTGAGATTGCAACACATGATCTTGAAATTGCAAAAGTATAATTTCACTTGGAATACACAAATGGCATTCTTCATTATCTTGCTGATACTTTATCCAGATCACCCTTAAAAACACTAAACAGCGAAAATGAGAATCCTGATTTTAAAGTCATGGAAGTTCGAAATTTTTCTTCCACGTGTCTTGATGAACTTAGAGCTCATACAGCTTCAAATCCAGTTCTCCAGAAGCTCAACCACTTTATCAGTTGAGGACGGTCGTCACAACAATCTTGTTCACCACCAGATGTGCAGCGGTATTTTCCATATAGAGATGAGATTTTGATGGAAGATGGTTTTATCATAAAAGGTCCAAAGTGATTGTTCCAAAATCCTTGCAACAAGAGTATATTAAAATCTTGCATTGTGGCCACCCAGGAACTGATTCTACTAAAAGAAGGGTGAAAGGACTAGTATTTTGGCCTTCTATGTCGAGACATTGAAAAAGAACTTTGTTTGTTTTGTTTTCAATAGTACTAAGCTGCATCAACAAAAAGAACCACTTCAGCTAAGCCAGATTCATGAACTACCTTGGTCAATAGTAGCTACAGATATATTTGAATGGAATGGTCAACATTACTTGGTGTTAGTAGACTACTATTCAGATTGGTTCGAGATTGATCTACTTCATAATCTAACATCCAATACTGTCATTACTAAATTGAAGAGACATTTTTCTGTCCATGGTAGTCTGCACAAAGTCATTTCTGACAATGGTGCACAGTTTACAAATCAGCAGTTCAAGAGATTTTGTTGAAATGTGGGACTTTGTTCATGTTGCGAGTAGTCCTGAATACACACAGTCAAATGGCTTGGCAGAAGGTGCAGTTCAAAGTGCAAAACAGCTGTTGGAAAAAACTAAATGTGACAATACTGATGTTTTTCTTAATCTGCATAATCTCAGAAAAATAACTTGTGACAATTTTCTTAGTTCACCTGCTGAGAGGTTAGTGTCGAGACAAACCAGAAACACTGCCAATTAATACGAATTTGGTGGTTCCAAGTGCTGAAAACAACAAAGCAGTACAAGCTCACCTCCTAAAGAAGTATTTGTCCCAAAAGTCTGACTATGATAAAACCAGCAAACCTTTGAATCCATTAAAAGGATTGATAGTGAGGATGCAGAGAGCAAAATAATTTGACCGAACAGTACTTGTGAAACATTTGTGTGAAGAACCGAGATCATACATTATTGAGTCACAAGGCATGGAATTCAGGCAGAATTGGAAACATTTACTACCAGTGTCCAAGCCAGTGTAACAACATTTTGCTTGTAACAAAGATTCTAGTTCTCAGATTGATTTGTCCACTGTTTTTATTCCAGAGAACATTTGAATTCCTGTTCCTGCTCCTGAAAGTATCCCCAAAAGTCCTCAAGAAGAACATTCCCTAGTGACTGTCCCTGTTGCTAAACCTAGATCTAGTTATTACATTACAAGGTCAGGTTGTATCTCAAGACCTAATCCTAAATATACAGCAACCTGGATGTGATTGTTATTTCTATATATTTGTATAATTTGCATGCTCATATGATTGTCATTGTTTATTTGCATGACCAGCTAGTCAAAGAGGGAGGATGTAGAATAGACTGTGTACATTCCTTTAAGAGCCATTATGGTCTGTCGGCATGTGCGTATAAGTACTGAGCATGTGCAAGCAAGAGTGCCATTTTGTAATGACCAGCCGAGGTGTAAGCATGCATGTATGCAGTAGTCAGTCAGTTAGTTTGTTTAAGTTTAATATTTCCATTCTCCATCCTGATGTGTTTGTGCATAATAAACTACTTAAACGAACACCCAGCCTCATCATCTTATTGAATATACACAAGATGAGGGACATCCTGTTTGGCATCTACTTCTCGGAAGTCAAGGTGAATGTAAAAGGCCTCTGGCTCACCAAGTTCACAAATGACTATAAATTAAGAGCTATCATAGACTCCCCCCACAACACCAACATCCTCCAAGAGAGTCTAACACAAAGAAATGACTGGTATAAAAACCATGAATTAAAACTCAAAGCAAATAAATGCGTTATAATGCCCTTTGGAAAAGCATCCACCCAAGCTAATTACTTCATTGATAAAATATTCCTAAGAGTTGACCTGATAGTTAGGAATCTTGGAACATATATAAAATGTAATCTGGCATTCAAACAACACATAGCCAAGATCGTAAGAAAATCATTCTTCGTTGCCCAACTCATAAGCAAGGGTATGACATCCAGGTTCAAAGAAGTAGTAGCACTACTCTACTTAGCCCTTATCAGACCCATCATTGAGCATACTACCCTGTTTAGCATGTACCTAACCAGGCACTTGCAACAGCTGGAATGCCCTCGATGATTCCTCATTAGGAAAATCCACGCTATGAGTACCCTGTCCTATACAGATCACCTTAAGGTCCTATCTCTGTACTCAGCCTCCTACAGGATACGGACAGGTGATCTATGCCTATTATGTAGGATTCCAGGGATACAGCTTGATAGATCTCTTGCAAATCTGCAAGACAAACAACAACAAAAACACTAGACCCAAGAAACTGAACTTTATCTGTGACATAAATAGAACCTGCTAGAGGGGCCGGTATGCATCTTAAAAGATCCCTATGCTGTGGAACAAGTTCTCCATCTAAGTGAAGCAGAGTTTATCCCTGACCATGTTTAAAAGAAACCTTGATAATTAGATGGGAAATTACAAATTCACCCTTGGCCTGGCCCCCATGTTTCTGATGGATAGAGGCCAAGAGTAAGTAAATTGATCTCCACCTACCCCCCCCCACACACACACACACACACACACATACACATAACCCTCAGCTGCCTCTTTACTAACATGCCCCACCATACAGGTGTCCAAGGATATCTGGGACAAAACTGGGTTGGGTTGCATGGCTAGGCTTGTAAAGATCCTGGTGGTCATTAGCATGAATATGAACCCATGAACCTATAATGCAACTAATTTCTGTCTCTGTACCTACTAGTTACCAGTTATCCTCACTGTTTACTGCATAGCATGACTCATTTCTGTCTCTATACCTATTAGTTATCAATTGTGCTCACTCTGCACTACATAATATAAATGATTTCTGTCTCTTTATCTACTAGTTACAAGTTATCCTCACTGTATGTTGCATAATGTAACTGTCAATGGGCTTTTTTTTTTGCAAAGTACTGTTTCAGCTGTTAGTTAATGCATGGGACATTTAAATGAGATGCTTCCTATGCTAATGGTACATGGTTTGAATCTTTCCACCTCCACCAGCCTACTGTGTGAGCTTGAGCAAGTTACTTACTTATCTATTAATAAGCAGGTTTTCTATATTTTATATGGGATATACTTCACAAATGAGCCTTTTTTCTCTTGAATGACTATGTTTCTACATATGAGTTGGTGTTCTTGTACATTGTTGCTGTTTGGCATTTCATATATTCAGGACTGCCATACACATCTGATTTGTACTTCTCCCAGACCTAGGGGCACCTACATTCTCCCTGCATATATCTTAAGTTAAATATCTGTAAATTTGATTTCATTTTCAAAAGATAATCATAGTATCTGTTTGCTTATGAAAAAGACATCCAATGCTTTCCCCTGCCTTTCTTTGATGCTACATAAATACATGCAAAAGATGCATGTCAAGGTATGTTAGTAATTTAATTTTCAAATTAGTAGGTATGTTTACTAGCTGGGAATCAGATGCACATATTCATGTTTCTGAAAATCATCTTACTAATAGAAAAGTCTGAAAAAATATCAGGTATTTATTTCCACCAATGCATGTGAAACCATAGGTGCAGCAACTGCACTACTTAATTAATCTAAAAATAATTTTGAACAAAATAATACTAATGTTGTTACAGCATGTGAGGTTTTAACAAGTCTTGGCTGAAAACTGGGGAAACTGCAGGATGGCATAAATATAAGCTTGCAAAGTTACAATCTTTGGGCTTAAATGACCCTTTAAAATGTTATAGATTATTTTCATATAACACAAGGGAATAACAAGCCATAGTTGGTTATAGTACAGCTGGAGAATGATTAAATAGATACAGAAACATTACAAAACTAGAATAATCCATTTAAGTAATATGATAGTATGAATTTCAGAGCTCTAGTAATATATTTTAAAGAGCATTCAAGCCATATAAAAAGCAATAAAGATGAAACTTCCAGTAAGTGGTAAGTATGTATACTCATTAGATTTGATGTCTGAAATGTCAGCATTATAAAAATCGACATTCAGTAAATGATTTTCAAATAATTTTCAACTTACTATTTCTAAACTTTTGAGTCTCATGAAATACTGGAAATTTAAGTAAAAATGCTGTTTGATATGATGGAGCTATGTAATACAGTAAGCAATACTGCAGAGTTTGTGCTTTAAGGTATTATCAAAATAGATTTCTGACGTATCCAAAATAATGTTTAAATGGCAGCTCACGCAAATAGGATATATGATAAACTATATGCTAAAATAATCATTGATTGGTGAGCCAAATAGATTTCACATGTGCAATATGTCAGTTCTATGAATTTCTCTCAGATAACAAGAGCTGTGAGTTATAAAGTGTCAGCTATAATAGCTAAGGATAGTTGTATAGTGCCAAATAGAAGGCCAGTACTAAATAAACAATACATGTGTTTATTGTCCCAAATATACCCATAACAAATTAAAATGTTAAAAATAAAAAAAGTCATGGCATTCACTAGCCATGTAGGTGAAACAATTGTATGCCCTTAAGTGGTAATTTGCATATATCGTATGGTCCTTTATTACAGGAGGTTTAAGGTATTACATAGTGAAGACTTTAGGTCTTTCTGAATTTTTTTATGTACCTGTATACACAGGTGTGTAATACACATGCACACGTACACACACACATACAAGCACACACACACACACACACACACACACACACACACACACACACACACACTGATATAAAAGTAGATGTAGATATAGATATAGATATAAATATAGATATAGGTGTCCATGTCATAAGCTTCAAATCTCGAAAGACTAAAACTCAAAAGCTCTAAAACTCAAAATCCTGAAAATGAGAACTTGCCCTTTCTCTGTTGTGGTATGATCTCGGAGTTGGTATATATAAGTAGCAGTGGGTGTGGGATGTGCAGAGGGGCTTACCCTCTACATTCAGTTTGTTATCAGGATTTTGAGTTTTAGAGCATCTGAGTTTCAATCTTTCAAAGTTTAAAATTTATGATACACACACACACACACACACACACACACACACACACACACACGCAAACATACACACACACTCAGATAGATATACAGATACACACACATACACACACACATTCATATATATATATATATATATATATATATATATATATATATATATATCGAGAGAGAGAGAGAGAGAGAGATGAGTGCGTGTGTCATATATCCTATCACTACTGGCTTATATGTATGTATACATTTACTAGTGAGCTTTGTTCAGTATCATATAACCATATATAAACAGTTTAAAAAGAGAGTAACATATGTATGCAAAAGTAATAAATTTACCTTTTTATTTTGTGTTATATCACGTCATGGAAGTAGGACAAGCACAGAGTAAAATGTTTCAATTGTAGACAAAAATAATAATAATGTTTCTCTATAAACATATCAGACATTAGAAATTATTACATTTTATAAACTTCAGATCATTTCAATAAAACTGAAATATGGAAAAAGAAAGCTTGACCGCTATATAAGAATAACGCATCCATCTTTGTTTAAACCATATCAAACTTTTGTTATGTTAAACCTTGTAACTCGTAACTCCCACCTATAGTCAACCTTTCACATAGCAACCAATCATAATAATCGTGACAAATACTCAGTTAGCTTGTAGTACATAAACTTTTGCTAGGCATTACAAATACTGCTGTCTGAAATGACCAGCTTAGTAGATGAAGCACAAAGTAGTTTCTAGTGGAAGTGTCTTAATTGTTCTAGCATTCTTTCATTTTAACTTTCTTGTCAATAAACTCATAATTCCTTGCAGTCAGTTACATTATTTACTTGAACGCTATAAAAAATACCATGTTATTTGCATGAAAAGTTTATAGACACAGAATTTGCAACAGATATTAGAATTTTAGTAACATAGTTCAAGTTAATATGCATATCTCAAGCATTTTTCAGATGCTTTGCTGAAATTGCAGACTGAGCAAGAAGCCATAATTGTAGGAAATGGGAATAGCAAAGGTAATTGACACACACAAAAAAATCTAGATTTAAAACTCAAATCTGCAATGTAAAAAAACTTAGCATAAACACCACTTTCGATATGGCAACTGTGTTATTTTAAACCAGTGTGCATCTGTCAGATCTTTTGCACAGAATGCCCCAGCTATAGGAACAAGAGATGCAGAGTAAACAGCAAGGTGTGCTATTCATTCTAAAGTTGCTTTGATTTCTGTAGAAAGCTGGCACATGTGGGGGTGCTAGGTTATTAGGGTGCAGAGCACCACTGTTCAAAGTACCTTACATTATATATAGGGTAGAAAAGGTTGAGAATGGGGAAGAACATATATGTAGCACTCAGTATGTACAAGGGAATGAGCTGTGTAGCATAACATAATGCAAATGACTCACAATAGTGTTCAAATATTCATAGGGTGGTCAGAACTCAAAGTTCAAGCACTCTATACTTCGTTAATACATAAGGTGTGTGGGGGGTGGGATACTGTAGTATTACTAGAATTCAGAGGAAAGCAGTATTGTGCTCTGAGCACATGAATAGCACATTAGTTTTAAGGGAATAATAAAGAATGATTGTTTTGATGTACAGGACAAAAGGAAGACTCCCTACTGCAAAATAATGCCTAGCTGCTAAGATTTTTCATTCATATATATATATATATATATATATATATATATATATATATATATTATCAGTATATTATAGGACAGACAGCATAAATGCACTGTGCACCTTACTTATTTTAGTGTGTAGGACTACTGCAATTCAGTCTTTGATATAGGTAGGTACCGCAACAAGATATAAATGTTAATCTTTGTGGACACTCATTGATATAGTGGTGCACTGCTGTACAGTCTGGTTATACAGGATGGTAGTATACAGTGTGAATCACTGTGACTTGGCTTCATGGATAGGTTTTGCAGTTCATGAGCATATAGAACTGCGTATACATTCATGATAAATCCTTTCATACTAGTGAGTATATAGGCTTCTTGTTTTTTAATTGACTTCACAAGCATGAGGGATCCCATCATGTGTTGGTCTGTAATAATAATAATATATGTAAAGCTCACCCATTCATTTCAGCCTATTAATGTAGACATTGTCCAACAACTGCAGTGACAGCACTTTACAAGTGTCTTGATATGTATGGATGTGTATGTGTGCATGTGCGCGTACGTACACACACACACACACACACACACACACACACACACACACACACACACACACGCACGCACACACCTGTATGTGTTTTTGGGAATGGCTCATGTTCACATTATTCTACTGTGACAGCTGTGTTCCATTAGTAGCACACTGAACACTGGCCTACTATAGCATCTGTTACTTTGATGTAAGCAGTTTCAGTGACAGCTTTGTCACACAGTATAGTAGTCTTTCAATTGCAGCAACTTGTTTAACCATGTTGCAATGCTCAATTACATATATGCAGAGTGCTACATACTTCCTGATTCTGTAACTGGAATACATTTAGCAATAGCAGTACTGAGAGAACCAGCACTTAATCAGTCCTAAAGTCATCCAAAGAGCAAGTTAGCAAAAATATTTCAGTAATCTGTATTTGGAATTTTTGTATGTTTTCTTGCTTACCCCAGTTAAGATAACAAACAGCAACTACATCTTTTAAATGCTGACCAGGGAATACTATTTGACAAAACCTGGCAGTGCAAGTTTGGCTACAGATGTATGGAACTTCAGTAGGTGTACAGTAGTCACGACATAATGAAACAAGTGTCTGTGTGGTCTGCATTGCTCTGAGTATCACTCATCTCTGCATTTAATTTTGATTTGAAGCTCTTTATTTAAGGTTTGATCACTTCTATTTTGTATCCATTCTATTATTACATTTGTTTTGTTTTAAATTTACTGTTCTGTTCGAGTTTTAAGACTTCTTGGCTAGGGTCAGTTAAAAAAGTTACCAAGAATTCCTTTGCAAAGAATTCCTTTGCAAATAGTGAATAACATCAGTTGATTAGTGGGAGGAGCTGAAAGACAGCATTGTTATTTTATTTAGAAATATCTGTAGTTATCTGAAGTGTGCATGTGGTATGCATTGCTCTATCCCCAATCTCTGCATTAAATTTTGATTTGAAGCTCTTTATTTAAGGTTTGATCACTTCTATTTTGTATTGTTTTGTTTTAAGTTTTCTGTTCTGTTGGAGGTTTAAGAGTTCCCCATCCACCCACCCAGTCCTTATTGTGTTCTTTTGAGTTGCCAACCCCAACTATAAATCACATTTTGGACACTCCTCCCAGTCCCATCTCATCAGCTTATTCTACCTAGTAGAGAGAGATCATTTGGGAAGACCCACCCCTTTAGTTTATCAACCTTAAATTATCATGTTTTATCCCTTCCAACTTAACCAGAAAAAATGCACTTTATTCATCTGCTTTTACTGTATTTGTGTTTCTTCCTACTTTATTACTTTATTTTGCTTTTGCTGCCTGTTCTTAAAAGTACTCAATTGTGTTTATTCTGCTACATTTATTACTTCTTGTTAGTAGCCTGATTAAATTGTAACTGTTATTCTAAGCCTTTTGTTTTAAGCACTTGGGCTTCAGACCAGTTGTTTTACATTAAGAAAGTTTGTGGCCTGCACTCTTGTGGCAGGACAGGTAGCTTACATCCTTCTAAGTTGGGAGTTGCTGATTGAAGGCTTAATGTCTGTTATTCTAAAAGTGTCTTAGTTCTGGTTTAAGCACTTGGGCTTCAGGCCAGTTATTTTACATTAAGAAGGTTTGTGGACTGCACTCTTGTGGGAGGAGAGTGTAGATTCTGCCCTTCTGATCTGGGAATTTCTGGTTAAAGGCTTATTGTGCCTGCTTATTTGAACTGTTTCTTTCTGAAATTGGTGCGCTTTGTTTGCTGTAGTATAGACTAGATTCAGACCTGCTGAATCTAGCTTGGTTTGTATAACTTGAGCATTAATCCAGGCCATCTTTTTTTGGAGAAGGATCCCCTGCACCTAGTTGTAATTTGTTTAAATCAGTTTGCTCATTTGCTACTGTTATATTAAAAACATTTTATAAAGTTCTTGTTTTCCCACCTTTCCTGTTACTAAAGTAGTCCAGATACAGATTTGCTGTATTCAGGACTGTATTGTAGTTTCTGAGTTCCCCATACCTTTCTGTGTTAGAGGGAAGCCTCTCAGCTTATCAGTGGGAGTGGTAAGCACTCAGCCTCTCAGCTTATCAGCGGGAGTGGTAAGCACTAGGTAGCCTATCTACCACAAGAGGAGTGGTTTCTAGCTCCCTTTCAACCTTCTGCTTTAAAGGCCGTGTTTGCATGGGCTTGTGTGCTGTGCAGTGCCACTAAGCCAAGGTAAACTATTACTGGGGCCATAAAGTCTGCTCTTCAATTTTCCCCTTAGATCTTGCTAGTTCTCTTCTCTCTTGCATTTAACTAGCTTATTCACCTAGTACTTCATCTCATTTCTTTTAGCAATTATTGTAGCGTACATAAGTGCTAACAGCATTAAACATCCTATAAGGAAACAGCTCCAGTACTTATTAATAATAACCATCCCTCCTGGCATGTCTAAAGGTTAGTTCCCTGTGATTTTTCCTATTAACCTGGTGAACGTGGGCATTCTGAGGCAGTGTAGCAACTGCCTCATGTACACAGACAACCCTCTCCTCTTACCTCCAAACACTCAGACTTGTGAGAAATGCACTTATATATCCAAACTGGAAGAAATGCACTCTCCAGCCAAGACCGGAATAGATGGTCAAGAGGAGAAGGTCAACACCTAAACCAAACCACATGGAACACTTAGCCCTCCAGAACACCCACCAGCACAGCTCTCACATAAAAACACAAACCACACACCCACCTTCACAGAGGATCTCAATAGAAATCTACCCAAACAGCAGAGGCCTCCAATCAGAAACGTACTTGACTACCACAACACAACACAAATCACAAGACACACAGCTTACCTACACAGTGTCATTGTCCATGTGGGTGTGAATGACCTGAGACGTACCTCCCTGTACTACATGAAAAGAGACATGGAGGAACTCTCAGATTATGTGGCCCAGGCAGGTATGACCCTAGCCCTGAGCAGCATCCTACTGTCACCCAGAATGATACTGCAGTACAAGCAGAAAATGATTGACTCCAATAATTGGCTAAGTTTCTGGTGTCATTCTAA
The DNA here is from genome assembly GCF_019279795.1 of Protopterus annectens. NCBI lineage: Eukaryota > Metazoa > Chordata > Ceratodontiformes > Protopteridae > Protopterus > Protopterus annectens. Next base: position 674,932,881 of record NC_056744.1, on the reverse strand, counting down.
GGGGATCCAGTATCTGTCTGCTTGGGATGACATGACTGACAGACTTCAATGGTTTGCCAGAGATGGCCTGCATCTGTCACCCCTAGGTTTCTGGATACTGGCTAAGGCTCTTGCCATCCCTATAGTGCATTTTTTAGTTGGTGTTCCAAAGACCAAATTACCACCATAACAGCTATAAATAAATGCAATCTGAGTGTCATGCTGCTCAATACTAGAAGTCTAAATCTCAAAATGCACTCACTCAAAATACTCCTCAAAATGGAGAACATCGACATTTGTGCTGTAATGGAGACCTGGTTTAAAGCAGCAGAAAGAACCCCTGCACTACCAGGCTATAATTCATTCCACACCTTTCGGCCCCAAAAAATGGACCGAAGCTCCATAAGCGGTGGCGTCTCCATATTCATAAAGGATATGCATACCTCCAGACCAGTAGCCAAGCATAACGCATCAGAGATACTTCAGGTACAACTAACAGTGGGTAAGATGGTGATTCAGGTCATAGCCTGCTATAGGTCCTCAACCATGTCCCAAGACTCTCATTCCATGTTCCTAAGCACCCTGGAAACTATTAGGGTGCAACCCAGCACTCTCATACTGGATGACTTCAGCTACCCCTCCATCAAATTGGAAAACTACTTATGCACCAGTAGACTTACTTGCCCAGCGCTTTCTGGAATTCATTAATTCCAATGTGCTGGACCAGTGCATTCTTACCCCCACTAGGGGAAGCAACATCCTTGACCTGGTTATTACTAACATGGGCAACCATTGTTCAACACCAATAGTCAATTCCTCCCTGGTTAGAGCTGACCACAAACTAATTACCATGGAAATCCACATTGCACCCACACCACCAGCAAAGGTAAGCACCATGAAAAACTTCTCCAAAGCTGACTTTGAGCTCCTAAACACAGAGGTGGCTAACTTCACGACACCCATGCATATGGAAAATAGGTGCCTGACCACCGAATCATACACGAATGCACTGTATGAACACGTACATAAATGCATGGAACTAGCCATACCCAACAGAACCAAGATGCTCTCCTCCAAAAAAAAGGAAGCCAATCTGGTGGTCCTCCACCATTAACAAACTCTACAACAGAAGGACGAAACTGTTGCAAAAAAAAAAGTGAGGTCTCAAGACTGGAAAAATTCCCTTATTAGCCTCAACAAAAAGTTGAGATCCCTCATCAAAACCTCTAAAGCTAGCTATGAAGGCAGAATTGCAGCAGACACTAAAAACAACCACAAAGCCTTCTACAGTTATATCAAGAATCTCCATGACAATACCCAGATTTGCTCTGAGTTACTTTACAATGGTACCTCCTATACTGAGCCAACAAATATTGTCAACATACTGGTCGACAGATTCAGTGCCAACTTTACCCCTTTCTCCCCCCAAAGGACCAATCAAAATGCCAAAAGAATGCCAGGCACCCAGCAGTATTGCAGCACAGGTTAAAGCTGCATTGTCCAAGGCCAAGGATACAGCTTCCATGGTACCTGAAAATATCCCTGGCTGTGTTCTACATGAACTACAAAGTGAACTGGCACCACACCTGTGTGCCCTGTTCCATCACAGCCTCACCTCAGGCTTTGTCCCCACAGAATGGCACACTGCTACAGTCATCCCTCTCCATAAAGGGGGAGCAACTAGAGACCCTGGGAATTATCACTCCATTAGCCTGATGAGTCTGAAATGTAAGGCTATGGAGTGCATCATCATGGACCTAATTAACAAAGACATAGGGAATCTCCAAACTCTGGATCCCATGCAATTTGGTTTTTTGAAGGGTAGATCATGCCTGCTCAACCTGGTTGACTTTTTTGAGTCAGTCACCAGAGCTGTGGATGAGGGCAAGGCAGTTCATCCAGCCTACCTCAATCTGGCCAAAGCCTTTGATACCATTCCCCACTCAGGAATTATTGATAGACTCACCAAACTAGGCATCAACCCCTATATCACTAGGTGGGTTGCAAACTGGCTCACAGATAGAACCCACAGTGTGAAAGTAGCAGACTCCAAGTCAGACTACTGACCAGTCACGAGTAGAGCCCCACAGTGATCGGTCCTGGGTCCTCTCCTGTTTGGCATCTATTTCTTAGACGTCCAGGACAACACAGAGGGAATCTGGCTGGCCAAGTTCACTGACGATTGCAAGCTGGAAGCCATTATTAACTCCCCAAGTGATGTAGACACCCTACAGAAAGGCCTCACTGAGACCAGCGATGGGTGTCAAAACTATGGCCTTAAGCTTAATGCCAAAAATGTGTTGTCATTCCCTTTGGGAAAAACTCAGTTCCCACTAATTACCACATTGATGGTAGCCCACTGAACACTGAAGGCGTAATAAGAGATCTGGGGATACAGGTTGACAGCAACCTCTCTTTCGACCACCACATTGCCACTGTGGTCAGAAAGTCCTTCTATGTGGCACATCTCATTACCAAGGGTTTTGCATCCAGGAAGAAAGAGGTCATCATCTCTTTCTACTCTTCCCTCATTAGAACAATCATTGAGTATAATGCCCCATTTGGCATGTACCTCAATAAACACCTGCAACAGCTGGAAAGGCCACAAAAATACCTCATGAAGAGGATCCTAGGCCTTAAACACATGCCCTACATGGACAGACTAAAAAAAACTCCAGTTTTTCTCTGTCTCATATCGCCTATTTAGAGGCAGTCTCTGCTTGACTTACAATGCTATGTCTGACCCAGCCCTGGTAGAAATGTTACACCTAAAGAAATCCCAATACCTCTGCACCACACACTCCAGGGACCTCAATCTCATTACCACAATCAACAGAACATGCTGGAGGGACAGGTTCATAACCCAGAGATTGCCCATGCTCTGGAATAGATTTCCCATACATGTCAAGCAGAGCACCTCACTGGCCTTTTCAAGAGAAATCTTGATGAGTGGATGGGAAATGGAAAGTTCACCCCGGGGATCACTCCAATGGCTCTACTTGATAGAGGCACTGGGAACTAACGATGGTATGATGCCAGGGCACTTCTATGGGCTAGGCTTGTAAAGGCTCCAGGACCGTTCGCCTAGTACACACCTATGAACCTATGAACCTATGAAGTGCATGTATAGTCATGGCCAGATCTTTCACAACTAGCACATCTGTAAACTTACACATTGAGAAATCTACACATATCTTTAGATCTTTCTTTGAAAAATTAAGATAAAAACAATTCAGAGAAAGCAATATATTTCCAAGCAAGAATTGGATTACAATGTTTGACTAGCAAATGCTTTTCCATAGAATATTTCTGTTTTGTATACTAATATTTAACATAAAGTATTTGGTTAATATTATACAATTTTTTTGTCTGCATTTTGGGTTGGGACACTGGTCTCTGTGGTCCTTTTTTTCAGACAGCCCAGTAACGTCTCTGGTTAAGAGACTTGCTCAGGGTCATATAATTATTAATGGAAGCTGAGGGAATCAAACCTTGCAACACTGGCCTATAGAGAACAGCTCGTTAATAGCTCCTTAATCCTCTAAGCCAATTGCCAGAAAAAAAAAAAAAAAAGAATCCAGACTTACATTTTTCATTGAATTTTCATGAACAACATTCTAAGTCTTAATAACCATATCAGTTTGAAGCTGTGGTATCAGCAGATCATTGGCATGGAAACTCACATTTCTGAATCACTACAGTCAGTTTCTGTGTGGTTCCTGCAATCATTTTAAAGGTTTCTGTTTTCCTGCTCTGTTCTGTAGAAGGCATTAACAAGTATGAGAATGGGGACCTGCATTTGCATCTTGCACAGAAGGAGCAGAACTGAAACTTTATGTTGGAAGAAAACTGTATTAAACCACTTTTAAAGTCAAGATTGTCAAAGACTTTACTATTTGGCTTGCTAGATAATTGTTTTGTTATGGCTATGACTTTGTACAAGAGGCTCACGGAGTTTATAGCTTAATAGTCTAGCAAGAAACATTCCAATATTTTACTTTAATAGTCTGAGAAAGTAATGCTTGATGCAAAAACACTTGTGCATGTTTTGTTTTTAATAAAGGCATTTTAATAAACATATTTCTCTTTATTCAATTATTTAAAAAATGTAAGAAACATACATGACAAATGAATAATGTACACCAGGAGTACAGTTACACAACCAGCTAATATACAGTCTGGCAATGATGAAATTACTCTTCTATTCTCTGCATTAATATTTTTGTTTCTAACTTTGACTTTAGTGAAATTGTGATCTATCTTGTAATATTGTCTAAAAATATATATTTCATTTAAAACAGCAGGTGATTATATGCAGGAGAGGGAAAAAATATAGTGCATGCTGTCTGCTGGTAGGTGGGTCTTTTTGTCCAGGTAAACCTTTATAGCAACATAGAAGGACAAAAGAAGTGAATTAACTAAGTAATATTCTGCTATCCTTTTCTGTTTTAAATTTCAGGAATGGTCATGGTTTGTAAGTCAAAAGTGAGATATGTTCTGTATTTTGTTTAAACAGCTTATGTCTGCATCCTTGTGATTTACGTAAATAGTGGCTATACAACTGACAGAAGTATACCTTAAGAAATGCATATAAAAGTACACAATCTAAAAAAATAAATAAATAAATAAATAAAATAAAAAAGCTGTATCAGTATGAAAGCTAAAATTATTCATAAAATCATTAAATCAAAGAATATACCTCTGTCACCCCCAAAGGCCCTTTCAGCATCCCTGATACTTGTCCCGCACTTCACATTTCTCTAGATCGCGTTACAGGCCCTATCCAAGGCAAAGAACACAACTTTCAAGGGACCTGATAGTATCCCAGGATGTATTCTGCACCATCTCCAGCAAGAACTGGCTTCGCCATTGAGCACCCTATTCATCCACAGCCTAGGTACAGGCTTCATTCCTGCAGAGTGGAGAACTGCCATTGTTATCCCCTTGCACAAAGGTGGTGCCACTACTGACCCTGGAAACTATCGCCCCATTAGCTTGACAAGTCTGATCTGTAAAGCCATGGAGCGTATTATTACGGCTCTCATAAACAAGGACATAGGCAATCTCCAAGTACTTGACCCTTCCCAGTTTGGATTCGTCAAGGGCAGATCTTGCCTGTTGAACCTGGTTGACTTCTTTGAGACTGTCACCAAGGCCCTAGATGAGGGAAAGTCAGTACATACAGCTTACCTTGACTTAGCTAAGGCCTTTGACACAATCCCCCCACTCGGACATCAACAAAAAGCTAACACAACTTGGTGTAAATCCCTGTTTCATCAGGTATGTGGCCAACTGGCTCATTGACAGGATCCTTAAAGTCAAAATAGGCACCTCCGCCTCTGATAGCAGACCTGTCACTAGTGGAGTTCCCTAGGGATCTGTCCTGGGACCCCTACTGTTTGGCATCTATTTCTCAGAGGTCCAGGCAAAGAGAAAAGTCCTGTGGCTGAACCAAGCTTGCTGATGACTCTAAGTTTGGTGCTTTTATTGATTCCCCAAATGATGTTAACAAACTGCAAGATGGTCTCACAGCAACTAATGACTGGTGCCAAAGTCATGGCCTCAAGCTAAATGCAAAAAAAAATGTATCATCATAATATTTGGCAAAAACACAACCCCTACTGATTAACACATCAACGGCAACCCCCTAAGCACATAACCTGTGATGAGAGATCTGGGCACTCAGGTTGATAACCTCATATTCGACCATCATGTAGTGGCAGTAGTCAGAAAAGCCTTTTACTTGGTTCATCTCATAAATGGAGGGATTGCATCCAGAAAAAAGGTTATTACATCTCTTTACTCCTCCCTCATTAGACCAATAATAGAGTATAACACGCAGTTTGGGATGTACCTCTCCAAACATCTATACCAACTGGAAAGGCCACTGAAATACCTCACAAAGAGAATTCATGGCCTCCAACACCTGTCCTATGCAGACAGGCTCAAATCACTATCCCTCTACTTGGTATCGTACAGATTGCTCAGGGGTGATCTGTGGCTCGCCTACAAGGCAATCTTGGACCCTGCCCTACTAGAGATGCTCCATATCCATAAGTCTAACTCCTCACGCACTACCCACTCAAAAGGCCTGAATCTAATATGCAACATCAACAAAACCTGCTGGAGAGACAGGTTTTTCGTTCCCAGAGGCTGCCCTGTCTCTGGAATAGACTTCCCATACACATCAAACAGAGCACCTCGCTGACCCTCTTCAACAGCAACCTTGATGAGTGGATGGGAAACCACATATTTTTCCCAGGGGTTCCACTTGTGTCCCTCATTGACAGAGATGACAGGTGCTGACTGTGGTTTCTTTTTGGGAATAAACTCTTGGCTAGGCTTGTAAGGGCCCCAGGGCCATTAGCCTACTAACCTCCTATGATCCTATGATACAAGGCAATTAGGCCATGTAGTCATTTATGCTTTGACAGCAAACTCCTTGAACTTACTTCCATTTTCAAGGAGCACCAGGCCAATTATATACTCATCCATTTGTCTAACTCCTTTTTGAAAGAAGAAAGTGCCGCATTGCTTAATTTAGAGTTGAAATTTGTTTCGTATAAGTGTTGTGTGACAAATCCATCTCTCCACTGTGTTTTGTTTATTTGCTGAAGCAGGTTTAGATACCTGATTCTAGTGCTGGTGGCACTTATTGATTTACAGAGATATAAGAGGTCTTGGAAGTCTGAATTCCTAATAGCCTGAAAGGCAAGATATAGATCACCTAAGGAGTCTGAAGGACAATGAATAAAGATGTAGTGCTTCCATCCTCTCCTGTTATCCATTCTCTTTTAAGCCTATGATCTTTCTAAACAAAAAGTTCTGGAGTCTTTCCAGTTGCTTGATATACTTAGTAAGATACACCCAGAAATTGCCATTGTAGTTAATTGGTCAGATCAATTTTGGAATATAGATAAGAACTTGCATCTGGTTGAAATACCTTTTGCTTTCCACTACATCAGGTAAAAGGACTTCCTAGCTACTGTTGCAAAATAATGGTCATAGGGAAGGGAATTAGCTCCTCATATTTCTAGGTCTCTCACTACACTTTCACTTTGAACTGGGATGCTGTTTATTCTATAAGATGGATGAAGGGATTTTACCAAATGTAACTACATTGCACATTTTTGCATTTAGTTTTTTTGCTGTTTTTATAGCTCCAGTTGTTGACATGTATGACTTCTTGTTGGAGGTTCTACATATCAGGAAGGACTTAAGGACAAGAATATTTCAGTCATCCACAAACTTGATTAACCACAGATTCTCATTTGTAATTTACAGATGTGGTAATAGATATCAAACAGCAAAAGGCAAAGCATAGATCTTTAAGGCACACTAGTGGTCACTTTCATGTTTGCTAAGGGTTCACTTGCCACTCTCACGACGTGTTCTATCCCTCAACCAATTTACTATCCAACTTACTATGTAGGGGTCAATTTAGAGCTCATTCAGCTTGTTTAGTATATTATCATGTGATATGGTGTCAAAATCTTTAGCTAGGTTGAAGTACGCTATACAGACAACCTACCCACTGTCCATGGCTTGTGTTGCTCTCTCAAAGAAGTTGACCAGATTAAATAGACTGGATATTCCCTTAACAAAGCTGAATTTCTGGGGGTTAAACCTTATAAGATTTTTGATACCATAGTTAATTAGGTCAGTTGTGATACAATTCGTGGCTTTACAGATGAGTGGCTCAGGGTAATGAGTCCCTAATTTACAGGGTCAACTGTGACTCCACCTTTGTGAAGTGACATCAGAACAGTAGTGCATCATACTTTATGGACAAAACCAGTGGCTAAGTGCAGGTTGAATTGCTGTAAGAGCATGTTCATTAGAGCATGTTTTGTATTATTTGTCAGGTAACTGAGTAAGCTATTAGGTGGCATGGATGATGCATTTTTTATTTTTAGAAGTACATTTATCAAGTGTTCTTCAGTTATTGTTGGAGGTTTGAGATTCTGTGGAATATGTGGGCTGTGTATATTTGTTTTGGTTGTGAAATTTGCACTGAATTTGTTTGCCAGCATGTTGGCTGTATCTAATGGACATGAGTGCAATTTTGAATCAGTTCTGTACAGTGGTGGGTGTTCTTCCTTATTTTCCTAATGTAAATAAAGAAGGGTTTGTAACTGTCTTTAGCTTCTGATGCTAGTCTAAATTCACGGGATGCCTTTGTACTTCTGATGGTGTTTTTACGATCCTTTGATAACTTTTAATGTTAACTTTAATTTGATTTTTTCCAATAATGTTTAATATGCTTTTTTCTCCTTTTATTGTATTTTATTCATAGTTGGGGACTACTAAGCTGGTTTACTTTGTATATCATTAAGAAGATGTGGATAAACATTCATGCATATGTTAAAAGAAAAGACTTTCAGTATCTCAGGTGCTGAGGTGCCATAGCTTGCAGAAACCCACAAGTCCTACTCCAATAATCTGTTACTTATCTTTCTAAGAGCACTTAAAGGGTTTACAGGAACTGCATCAGACTGAGTGATTTCTTCTAAACAACATATTACTGAGACATTTCCCATTACAATCTAATAAACAAAGCTTAGAAAATTAATTATAATTTTTCAAGAGAGTGTTATTTTACTGTTAATTATAATTTTTCAAGAGAGTGTTATTTTACTGGAAAACAAGGAGAGTGGGCAGGACACAGGCTGTGGTTGTGGGCCAACTGGACTTCAGCAAGACTTTTATTTAATCTTCTATCTTACAAAGGTTAGTGAAGAAAGCAAGTCTGTTAGCAGATTCAGTGATAGTGGCTATGATAAAATATCTGGTGAACCAGGACACAGAGGATAATAGAAAATGTGGTTGACTGTGAAGAAAGTAATTATTAGTAGGATACACAGGGATCAAGTATTGAGTAATGGTAGTAATCTTCAATGGGACACACAGGGATCACTACTGAGTAATGGAAATAATCATTATTGCATACACAGGGATCAGTATTGAGTAATGGAAGTAATCATCACTGGGATAATGAGGGATCACTACTGAGTAACAGAAGTAATCACCATTGGGATACGCAGGGATTCCTACTAACAGAAGTAATCATCACTATGATAGACAGGGATCATTACTGAGTAATGGAAGTAATCATCCCAAGGATACACAGGGATCCCTACTGAGTAACAGATGCAATCAAAGATTACTATAATAAATAGTGATAGATAGATAGATAGATAGATAGATAGATAGATAGATAGATAGATAGATAGATAAATAAATAAATAATCATCACTGCTGGGATACACAGGGATCACTACTGGTGGATGAAAGTAATTATTCCTGGGGTACACGAGGATTACTACTGAGTAATGGAAATAATCATCACTAGGATAAAAGAGGATCACTCCTGAGTAATGGAAGTAATCATATCTGGTATACATAGGGGTCGTTACTGGGTGATGAAAGTAATTATAACTTTGGTATATAGGGACCACTTATGTGTGATAAATATAAATATTATTAGGATACATAAAGATCACTCCTGGCTGATGAAAGTAATTGTTGATGTGGTACCACCAGGATACACAGGAATCACTACTGGGTGATGAATGTAATTATTACATGAGTAGATGAAGTTCATTTCTAGCTGATAAAAGTAGTAGCTTCTGGGGTACACAGGGATTGCTACTGGATGATACGATAAATTATTGCTTGGATATGTGGATATTATTTCTGGTAATTAAAGTATTGATGAGAAACAAGGAATTACAACTGAGTATTGTAAATAATTATAACAGGGGTACATAGGGATAATTTCTGGATGATGAAAGCTATTGTCACTAGGGTACATAGGGATCATTATTAGGTGGCAAAAGTAAGTATTACTGGAGTACATTAAGTTCAAGCGCCATTCTCATTTTAATGACTTTTTAGGTTAAACTACAAAGAGTATGTAAGATCATATTGAAATGTTGCAGATAGAATCAAAATGTGTAATATGGCAGATACAGAACAAGGTGTGCACATCATGAAAATGAGCCACTAAGGCCTAATAACTAACCTGAATCTGTGGAGTTAAGAATCTGTGCGTAGAAATGTGTTTGATAAGCAAAGTATATGGGGTAGAGAAGAGAACCAATCGGGATATAACAGATCATCAAAAGTGGAACATAAAAAGAATTAATCAAGAAGGTAACAAGAAGAGATGGCATGATATTAACTTATAAAAGGAATGTTATCAATCAGAGGGACAGGCAACTTTTCTTTCTCTTTGCACAGACATTCAATAATACTTCATCTAGGTTACTGCATATGGTTTCAGAAATCCTTCCCTTACAAATATGCAAATGGAATGGAGAGAATTTCATGGAGGATAGAAAATTCCTCCAACTGTATCAGTAAAAAGAAACTAAAGGGAGCAAAAGATTTATTTTCTTACAGAAGAATGGAAAGTGATAAAATGACAGGAACCTTAAGTATTTCGAGTTAGCGAGCATAATAGCTGACTGCAACTCAGAACAAGAAAAGTAAGTGAATAAAAGTTGTTGTTCTCAGACTGCAGCGCAAATTAGCTAAGTGAAAATGCAAACAATTGTGTATTATATATAAGTTCATTCCTTTCCCCAGGAGACGTGGTGATGTAGAAATATGAAGAGGAAGATCAGGGCTTCAATGGAAAGATATAAGGTGATTTAACATAAGTTGGAAAATGTCAGTTTTACTTAATGATAACCTACAATTTATTCAGTAGCATGCATACAGGCAACTAGACAGATCAAGCCATCATTTTTCTACCATTCAAGCCTGTGTGCCTTCTATTTTATTTAAATTCTAGTGATGCTATTGGGTAGTTTCACTTAAATAAAACACACTGACTGACTCTTAGGTGCTACAACAGTTTTTTTTTATTCTAGTTTCAATTCGACTACTGCTGTGAGTATAATGACTAGTACAATAATTAATAAGGCAGATAAGTACTTTTAAATTATGCCAAACAAATGCAACTGCATTATAATGCATCTATAAACAGTTCATTAGTAATGAATTAGATGCCACATATAGTATGCATTACAATTAAATAACTGTAAACAAATGTCTATTATGTTCCCTTTCAAAGAGTGCCTAAACATCTAAAATGCATGTGTGGCTAGTTAAAGACATTAAATATCCAGGCTTCATTTATTTCTGTCTAATGGGACTTGGCCTGCTAATGTAATGCCTCATCAACCTTGTTACAGAGAAAAATGCGAACTGCTATTTTATGACTTGGTTATATCCTATCCCTTAAACCTACACATGTGCATCTGAATCCTGACATTATATAGACTATTTTCATGTTTATTCATCTTACTGATTACATATTATCTTGTAGTAACAGAGATGAAAATACATTTTACCCCCCCCCCCAAGACTTGATGTATGATAATGAAGTTGCATGTACTTTAACAGAATGGACTAACTTTTATAGTTTTTACTTATATCTTGTTTGTCACTTGTATGTTTCATTGCATACAGCTGCAGTTTTCAACATGGGTGCCACTACATCTTGGGATACCTTGGTGCTATCTCCATGGTGCACCCTGATGTTGATATATAAATATTTTTCCCCTATGTTGGTTCCTGCATACCTGTATTTTGCAATATAACTCTGCAGCATGTTATCACAGGAGATACTTCTTTCTTCCTCTACAGAAGAACTCAAATGAACATGGCTGCTCTCCGAAGTTAATCTACTTAGTATAGAAGTTAAACACATGAACATCAGGGCAGATTATGCGAAGGAGCACTTCAAATGTTGGAAAGTGACAATATGGGGAGAAAGCCTTGTATTGTAGTGTCTTTGCAAGCACATTGCTAGCAGAATGGTCTGGCTTAAATGAAGCTGCATAAAGCTGAGGGAATTTCTTTGAGGCTGCTAGGGCCCAGACTAGGTAGGTGGGAGCAGGTTATCAAATGAGAAGTAATGTTACCCAAGTGAGGATATTCAGTCAAACTGAGCAAGAAGAAAAACAAAAAACAAAGCATGATGGGTTGGCAAGATAAAAAGTGAAGAAGTTAAGAGCTGTATTCTTCAGGACAAATGTCAGAAATTGTGGAATCTATTTTTGTTGATTTTGGAAAACACACCGATAGCTGGAATGCAAGAAGAGTAGTTTGCCCTGCCTTTAATTATAAAATGTTTTTGCTTGATTACTAGGCAGTTCAGTACTTGGTATGTTAGTTATCTAATTAGTGCAGTAGTTTTCTTCTTGCATACTATTACTTATATAATCTCCATTGTACACATCTGTGACTAACAAAAATACTAATAAGAGTGTAAAATCCCTAGCTGAAGAGTACTGTATTATTATGTTAAGCATGCTGCTGAGTTTTCAGGTTTATTTCTTTCATGACCCAAGCTTTGCAGCTTTTAACATTTGTCGTATTCTACAACATCATTAGCTTTACAACAGCAGGTAGTAGAAACTGTGCTTGTTGTGGAAGCACAGTTGCTTTAGTGCATGTTTTTTTTTTGTTCAAATTTTTATCATAGAGTATCCAAACCTGAAATATGGTTGATCCATAATTTAATTCAGTTACTCCCTGCAATAAAGCAGATAGATTTGCAGCAAAATTAATAGCTTCCCCAGCAAATCTTCTGGCTTGCCTTAGAAGTTATAAGGGAAAGTGAGTGATATGAGGGGGTATGGTCATCTTATAAGAAGAAGCAAATCCTATTAAGTTTTATTAAAGTGCTGCTAACTATGCATTTTGAGCAATATCTGCCGATAAAAGAAATATGGGCAGTACCTTGCAGTAATATGACTATCAAATGTACAGTCTCATACTGACACTTTGTTATGTTATCAAATCTTGGTATTCTTTTGTACTTTTGATTATTGTGACATTTAATATGACATATTAATGCATGGGTGCCATTGTTAAACATAATAAAAAAGGTTGGCAAACCATAGTGCAGCTTGTAACAGATGATCAATTAATGCAACTCTGGACACATTTTAAGCAGAAAATATACAAGAAAATAGAACAAAACAGTAAGCTCATATACTGCAATGCTTTACTAAATACCAGTAGTTTTCTGGATATTTATTCAGTTGTTTTAAACTTATTTGAAAACTAAACAATGTGTACGTAAGTAGGATAATGATAAATTAGACTACATTACTGAATATGACGTTAGCCACTTACGTCAGAATGCTGCTAAGGGACATTAAGCACGGATTACACATTGGCTCACATATTGCTGTACTATATTTTTGATTTTTTGAATGCTTAATGTTACTAAATACATTGCTCTCAGATTTTGAAAGCTGTTGTTACCAGATAATATTGCTTAACATATAACATTAAAAGCAGTAGAAGACTGCTACGAGATTAAATTGATTTAATGTGGATTGACAGGTTTTGATTTCTATGTTCCCACTGATGCTGAAAAAAGAAAATCCACTGTCCATGGTATTGTCCTGCAGTATTACATGAAAATCACCAAAGGATTTAACTTCATTTTAAAGTTTTTTTCTTGAAGTCAGTGGCTGGAACAAAAGATCTTGCAGCAATCTTAGAATACTCTCTACTCAAAAAGAGTTTTCACCATGAATTGATTTTCCATCTTTATATATCACTGATGTACTGCTGTTATCTGACATGAATTTTAAACTACATTTTGGAAATAACATTATTTTTATTATTTTTTTAATTTCTAAAACATTAAAATCATTTAGCTAAATGCAATAGGGTACACACTTTAAACACATTATTATGATGAAATATGATAATTAGTGAACATTGAATTACTGGCAAAGTTAATCATAATTTTACAAGTAACTCTTTGAATCCATTTCACATAAAGTATCAACATGGGTCTCACTAACTTCAAAACAGTTAGAAAGACATTTCAGGAGGCTTAAAAGACTAGTGAGCCAGCAAGGTTTATCACCCACAGAATGCAAACAAAATATGACACATCAAACCTGGACTAGAGCTTCTCTGTTTTCTCAAATAAATTAGTATCTGAAGATTCTGCCATTAAGTGATATACTGTTTACCCAGAATACCTGTTAATATTGAATTCATATGGGTCATACAACTTCTTTAGATGAGAAAGCAAACTAAATGAAATATATTTATAATGGATACAACCCAGATATTTTGATAGATGGTGATTTGCCAGGGAGATGTAGGCACACTGGGTAAACTATTTCAATTATTAGACAGAAATCTGTTTAAAGGATTTTTTTTAATCATGATCTTTCAAATCTGTTGAACAGCTACTTGTGTTACAAGGAAGGATCGGGCTCTTACATTAATAGATGGCAGAGAAGATTTTCCCTCATATATTATAACACTTTTAACTGACTCGGCATTAATGTTTTGCAAAGAATTATGTAACTAAAGAGTTATCTGCCTGACCCTCAAAAAAACAGTAATATGCTATTTACACAGTAAGTAAAGAACAAAAAGTCTGATTTAGATGGTATTTGCAAAAGCCTAGGACACATCTGCAGTATTATGAAACTATCAAAGTCTTTATTCTTGTCATCTGCTAGTGGTCTACTTACTTATTTGTCTCTTTATTTGATTGGTTGTTTGTTTAGTGAGGTGTTAGTCTTATCTTTTAGACATTAGACAAAATGTTTTTTTAATGATTTTGCAGTAAATATGTAAAAGGAGGTGCGGGTAGAAGTCTTTACATCTGGAGAATAAAATAAATCAAAATGTTTGAAGTTTAATGGTACAGAAAAGCACGTCAAAGATGTGTTAATAATTTCAGTAAACACCCACTGTGCATTTGAGACAGAATTGGAGCTCTTTATTGCACTTGCGTTTCTCACTTTTTATGGCAACTGTATATTAATCCTGGTACGAGTGTTTCCTTACTCCACTTGCTTTAGTTGAATATTAGTTTGCTTATTCACTGGTGATGCAATCCTATTTAGTATGTACTCTTAACTTTAGAATACTGTGAATCTATTGTCTATGAGTGCATTCTACTGAAATGGTTTAGTAAACAACATGGGCTGAAGAAACTACCGTATAAATAGCTGTAAGTTGTCCACTGAGACTACCTGGTAAAAGGTCATCTAGCAATGTCCACAGACATATTATGGAGCAGGGAAGCAAACTACTCTCAGTTTTAATACCTGGAATCGCATGACTTTGATTCTCTTTAGCATACTTTAACATTCAAAGAATTCTGGGAAATGTGCAGGATATTATCTACCCGTTGAATCCGGTACTTGGCACATCAATGTGACAAAAGAAAACCTTGTTGCATTTGTCAAGGAAGCAAGAGGAGAAAAGTCGAGTTTACATTTACAGATGCCAGCATAGAGTATTCCTGATGTAATGGATTTGAAAATGTTCCTATCACTGTTGTTATTCCTTTTTTGTTGTTATTGTTGTTCGTTTGTTCTAATTCACCATTGTACACCAGGCATATGAACAAACTTCAAGAAGAAGTCTAGTTAACAAATTAGGTAATATCATCAAGGGCTTCTGCATACCTACAGGAAGCTGAGTTACTTTTCAAAAAGTTGACTGAAGCCATATTAACCTTGGCTGTAGTACAAAACCAGTAGCTATGTGTAATGAAAGACTTCTGCAAAGTGGGGAAAATTGCCCTGAAAGAAAATTGGTAGTTAGTAACTTAAACATCAAATGCTTGAGATCTCATATGGAGTTTCCTTAACGCTTATTTACTGATAATTTGTTGACATTTAAATCATTATTGCTTTTGATTTGTTGCTTTGGCTGCTGATGTTTCAGTGCATCAAACATCATTAAGATGCATATAATCTAATTGCTTTTATGTGATTGCATGACTTTGATAACAGGAAAGAAGTATGTTTGTTTTATTTCATTTTCTCCTAGTTTGTATGAGCGCAAATACAATGTATTTGGAGACATGAGATGCAGGGACAGAGACATATTTTTATGTGTTGGGGGGGTGAGAAGAAGCCAGCAAAATTGATGTTCTTATGTTTTATGAGATATTTTGAATTGTGAGTGTGTGTGCTCATGATATTTGTGTATATTAGGTGTTTAGTTTGTGATGTTTTATAATCTGATATCAGTGGCCATTGAATAATCCTTATGGTGCAGTCTTGCTCTGCCCTTACTAGCGTAGTAATTAAAATATTTTAGGTGCTTCATCATGTTGATAGAGAATTAATAGAGCTACTGTTTCTGCAGTCTTTACTAACATGGCACAGAAATTGCCTTGCATCTTAAAATCAATGCAGGAACATGGTTATATGTAGTGTATTGCTGTCTTTAAACTTAGTATATTAAGATCACAATTCAGAGTTAGGGTCATTTTTCAGTCAGAGATTATTTATTTCTAGTCTTTAATGAGTAGGATAAGAGATATTTCAAGAATGTACTAAATGTGCCTTGTAAGTTTCATTTCAGATGCTCAAGGCATCAACTTCAGAAAGAAACATGTGACCTTCCGATGTCAGCATTCATGCCAGTGTATGGCTTTTTGTAAACTGTACTGAGTTTAACAATATTTTTGCTAGGGATTTAAGTGGGTTAAATCTGGAATTGCCTACATAATAATGCTTACAAATATTATGTCTTATCATTATCAGTGTATGTATTTAATTTAAGATCTTGAGATTCTCTATCAACAAATTTAAGTATTTGAAAGGAAGTAACAATCTTTAGCTATTTAAGTTTTGTTGTTTTTTTCTAGAAAAAAAATTCTTCTCTGACATTTAATGAAACATACATGGCTTATCTCATTGTAATGTGGAATGTGGATTTATGCCAAAGTCAAACTCTAAGCTTAATAATAAAAAAATGAATAGCTTGTAGTATCCATATAAAACTGCATTTAAATATATAGATGAAAATGTGTTACTGCAAAATTTATGCCACAAGAGGTCTACATTTTGCAGTCATTGTATGTTGTTTATTAAAAATAAGTATATGCAGCATACCTGACCAAAAGTATCAGGGTAATTAAGCAAGCAAAGTCAGCTGTTATTTAATCAGATTACTTAGAATTTGACATAAGAGAATGAAAGTTCTACTTAATATGCTCATCTGATTGATAACAGAGATCCAATAAGTCCTACTGAGACTAGTCCATTTTATATCCTCAAAGTCATTTAAATCTGAATAACAGTCGAAAAATATCCAATTTTGGAGACAGATTTTGCATCCAGCAAAAACTTCTCTCTGAAAACTTATTCATCAGTGAACTGGCCTCTCATCCTTAACTGTGTCCCTTGGTTGTGTACAACTCATTCTTATGAAGAACATTTCTATTTTTAGGTTTACTTAGAAAATGGGTTCAAAAAATAAGAAATGAAACCCCACTGAATACTCAGAATTTCAGATGGGTACATTAATGTACAGAGTAAGTCTGCTTATAAATAAGAGCGCATTGTTCATGGATTAAATCCTTGTACCAACATGAAAGAAAATATTATTATAGTGCCATTTCCTCACTTATTAACTGTGGTCCAATAATATTGTATGCACATAAGTGTGACACTGCAAGTGGAATAAGAAAATCAAAGTTTTTAATGCCATGTTCATTCTTATACTGGTTAGTAGCTCACCTTTCTACTAAGTGAAGATTGCTACTTTGATTATTTTTTAAAGTCTAGGCCAATAACTTGCTTTATGCCTTAATGAAGTTACTTTTCATTAACTGTGAAGCAGTTGTCGAATACATAGCATGGAAAGATAAAAGATTAGTTTGCTGGCTCAGTGGCATAGAAAGATTAAGGCCTGATTATAATGCAAATGGTGATGCCCAGGTTCATACAGCAAGCCTGGGTACTGGTGGATTTGAGACAGAATGGGCATGAAATGGCAAATACCTGGTCACTTATTTCAGGAGAGGTACATACTTTGGTTCACCATACCATGCTAGAAGGTACCCCACTTGATGAAGGCCATGGTATGTGGCCTTGTGCAAGAAGTGAGTATGCATTCTTTACAAATCGTGTACACTATCATAGCTGGAACTGACACATGCATGGAAGCACATATGTACCAAAACATTAACACTCTAGAAGCACATCAGTCACTGAAAGTTTAAGAAGAAATAGTATTAAACAAGAAAATCCCTAAGTAGTGCCTGGAAGATAGGTTCCCTTACCAACTCTCATCATCGAGCACAAAAGGGACAGTTGTATCACAGGAGAGGTGATGATCAGCAGGCAATGGGAGAAAAACAGATTTAAAATAAAATGCAAAATAGAAAATATTAAAAATCCTATAAGACCTGACCCCTATCAGTTTGGCTTTGTTAAGAGTAGATCCTGTTTGATGAATCTGGTAAACTGCTTTGAGAGAGTAACACAAGCCATGGACAGAGATCATGCTGTCCATATAGTATATCTTGATCTCACCAAAGCATTTGATACTGTACCACATGTTAATAGAATTAACAAGCTAAATGTGTTACAAACAGGTCAATTAGGTGGACAGCAAGCTGGCTGAGGGACAGAATCAAGACAGTAAGGGTAGCAGGTGTATACTTAGAGAGGATGAAGGAAACCAATGGAGTCTCTCAATAATAGATCCTCAACTATTTGGCATATACTTTTCTGAACTCCAAATCAAAAACAGGGCTCTTTGGTTACTAAGCTTGTGGATGATTGTAAAATCAGTGTCATCCTCAAATCCCTTCCTGACATACAGATACTGCAACTTGAACTTACACATAAGGGTGGACAAAAATAGGTTGAAACTAAATGCTAAAAAGGTAAACTATTCCTTAATCCAGCAAACAGTGTAGATGAAACCACTCTCCCAAATGAAGATGGAGAACTTGGATCAAGAGTAAATAATTCCCTGTACTTTGACCATCATGTTGGAACAATGCTTAGGAAATCCTTCTGTCAGGCACAGCTGATCACAAATAGTAGTGCCTGTAGATACAAAGAATTTCTTACCTCTTCTACATTCAGCATTGATCAAAACCATCGTAGAACACAGTGCTTCTTTCGAGATGATCTTTTGCTGGAAAGGTTTCAAGCCTGCGTAAACTAAAGCACTGCTGGTGATTCCCTGTTGGGTGAGGAAAATAAGCCTATATTTTTTGTCTGTTACTGATAGAACTGTTTTCTGTTTTACCTACTCCATTTTTTCTGTTTTAGGAAATCTGCTTGGCCTGGTATTTTTGTTCTCTGTGAGAGGTAGACACTTAAATTATCTAGGCTGCACATTTCACATGTTTTTGTACCAGTTAATTATCTCTTGAGTGATGCTTAAATGAAAAGTGAATTTCTGGCCCTTTGTCTTTTGTTGAAAAGATTTCAAGCCTGCGTAGATTAAATCACTGCTGGTGATTCCCTGCTGAGTGAGGAAAGCAAACCTATATTTTTTGTCTGTGATTGATACACCTGCTTTCTATTTTTCCTACTCCAATTTGGCCTAGTGGTTTTGTTCTCTGTGAGTGGTAGACAGTTAAATTTTCTAGGCTGCACATTTCATATGTTTTTTCAATTTGTTAATTGTCTCTTGAGTGATACTTAAATACACAATGAATTTGTGGCCCTTTGTGTTTTACTGAAAAAGATTTCAAGTTTGCATAAACTAAAGTGTTGCTGGCAATTCCCTACTAGTGTTTCCCACCCACTCTCCTCTTTGTTGATGTGCTTTTTAAATCTGGTAATTTCAAGCTGCCTACCTCAATAAGCTCCTCCCTTACTACACTGTTGTTGATAATATTGAATTATGTATTTGCCTTTTCTTGTGCTTGTATTGAAAAAGTGTATTTTGCCTCACATTGTCTGTTCTACTGATTTACTTGATCTGAATTAATGTTATTGCTAGCTGTTAGATAAAGTAGTGTATTCTTATAGTGTAGCAAGCACTTGTTTTTACATCAAGAGGTCAGTGGACTTTCCATCTAGTGCACTGGGAGGTAACCTGGTCTGTTTAGGTTGTGGAAACATTTGAGATTTCTGCATCAAGAAAATAAGTATATGTTGCATCTCTACTGCACTTTTTAAAATGCATTGTATCAGACAACTGCATTTTTCTGCTTATTTACTGTTGGGACTACATATTTTCTGCACTTGTCTTCAACTGTATTTTCAGTCTGTGCAGCATAGCCTATATTCAGATCTGCTGAATCTACCCTGTTTGTTGCACTGCAGTACTAAACCAGCGATCTTACATTAAGAAAAGCTTGCCTGAACCCGTGTGGCAAAAGAGTATGGATCCAGCCTTGTCTGAACTGGGGATTGCTGGAGGAGGTTTATTGTTTACTTTCCTATTGGTAGATTTGCTTAAAATTTTTAATTTTGCCTGTTTTTAAATCTTGCATTTGCTCATCACTGCACATCACACAATGGGGGGTTGTGGTGCCCTATATAGATCCAAATGCCTTGAAACAAAATTTTTCCATAGACAACTGTCAGTGAAACCCTCACAAGCTTCTCTGCTGCAATTAAGGCAACTTAATTGAGCACTGAGCTGTGTTACCATACCCCTTGATAGTCCTAGCAGAAAAACTGGTCAACCTAGCTCACTCCTTTCCATAATAGCTCATACGGTAAAACCTGCTATAATGGACAGATAGTTTCCCCTCATTTCTCTGGCCAGCCTGATTGACATGGGAATACTGAGGCAATGTAGGAATTGCCTCATGTTTACTGACAACCATTTATTCCTACAGCAAACAAATACCCTATGTGAGAGATGTAAGTACACTATGAAATTGGAATCACTTTCTCATGTAACAACAAACCGGATACCAAACAGGGTGTCAGTATACACTTTTCACCTCTCACACAAACTAAACGCATGGCACATAGACTCACATATGCAGGGGTACTTACTAGAAGTCTAACAAAAGTTTAGAGACCTTCCAAACATAAACAAAACACACATACTGTACAAAAATAAAAATAATTGCACATAATAACATATACAAATGTGTCTCAACAAATAAGCCCTTAAGGCAAAACACCTTTAAACTAAATGTCCTTCTCATAGTTGACTCCATAGTGAGATACACAGATGTTCCCCTCACCAGGCTGGGCAGGGAGAAGGTCACAGTCAGCTTCCTATCAGGTGTCAGGATCCATCAAATCATGCATACACTCAAATCACTCAACAACAAGTACCTTTATAACTTTATCATAGTTCATGTTGGGGTGCATGACTTGAGACATACCGCTCTGGACTATCTGCAGAGAGACATGACTGAGCTCTCAGACTATGTGTCCCAGGCAGGCTTGACCCTAGCTCTAAGCAGCATTCCCAGGATGATACCACAGTATAAACAAAGATGATCAGCTTCAACAATTGGCGTAGCTTCTGGTGTCAATCTAGGGAGATACAGTATCTGTCAGCCTGGGATGATATGGTTGACAGACCATGCTGCTTTGCCAGAGATGGTCGACACCTGTCTGGTTTAGGCTTTTGGATACTGGTGAAGGTGCTTGCCTCCCCTCTAGTGCCTTTTTTTCCAGTGGAACGGAGAAAAGAAACAATAATCCCCCTGCACAAAAGGGAGCCATCAACAGATCTTGGGAACTATAGACCCATAAGTATAACCAGTCTCATCTGTAAAGCCATGGAAAGAACCATCATGGACCTTATCAACAAGGACATAGGCAATCTTCAAACTCTAGATCTAACCCAATTTGGCTTTGTTAAGGGTAGCTCATGCTTATTAAACTTGGTGGACTTCTTTGAGAAAGCCTCCAAAGCCTTGGATGAAGGTAAAACAGTGCATACCACCTATCTTGACCTAACCAAGGCTTTTGACACAATTCCCAACTCACCAAAAAACTCTCTCAGTTAGGGATTAACCCTTATGTCACTAGATGGTAGCCAATTGACTCATCAACAGAATACATACTGTCAAAGGTGGTGACTTCACCTCTACCAGTCGAATCATCACAAGTGGTGTACCACAAGGTTCTGTGCTGGGTCCATTACTGCGCAGAATCTACTTCTCGGAAGTCCAGACTAAATTAGATGACCTTTGGCTTACCAAGTTCACTGATGATTGCAAATAGGGTACAATCATTGATTTCACAATGATGTTAACATACTATAGGAAGGGCTAACACAGACAAATGACTGGTGCCAAAAAATGGTCTAAAACTATACGCAAAAAAGTGCATTATTATTATTATTCCCTTTGGCAAAGTAGAATTCCCCACTAACTACAGTATTGACAACTCCTCCCTCCCCCCCAAGCTTGAAAGACCTAGGAACACAGGTAGATGGAAGCTGAACTTCGACCATCAAGTTTCCTCTGGGGTAAGAAAAGCATTCTACGTTGCACACCTCATAAGTAAGGGCATCACATCCAGGTCTAAAGAAGTTATAACTCCACTGTAGCCAACCTCATCAGACACTAAAAGTGCACAATGCTTCATTTTTCATGTACCTCAACAGACAACTTCAGCAGCTAGAGAGACCACAGAGGTTCTTCCTCACCAAGAAAGTACAGGGCCTCCAAACCATGATGTACATGGATAGACTAAAAGCCATGTCTCTGTACTCTGTATCATATGGGCTGCCAAAAGGAGACTTGTGCCTGGCCTACATGGCAGCTTCTGACCCTGTGCTAATGGATATGCTTCACATCCACAAATCTAATAGCACAAGAGTCACTTTCTTTAGGGATTTTAACCTAGCCAGTGGCATTAACAGAACATGCTAGAGAGACACATGAACCAGAGCTGGTCGCTGACTCTGTTCAAGCACAACCTGGAAAAATAGATGGGACACCAGAAATTCACACTGGGTGGCACCCATATCTCTCCTAGACAGGGGGAGTCAGTGTTGACCGTATACTAGCTCTGCAAAATACGATCGCTTAATAAGGACAGATGGGGCAACAACATTAACATGGCTAGGTTTTAAGAGCTCTAGAGCTGCTAGCCTAGTAACCTCCTATGAACCTACAAACCTATGAAGATATATTAGGCAGCTGGAGAGATCACAGAAGTTCTTAATAAAAAGATCATGGACTAAAACACATAAGCTACCAGCAGACACAGGAGGCTCTGTCCTTGTATTCAGTATCTTAAAGACTCCTTAGGGGGTGGGCTGTGCTTTTCATTTTAGCTATTAGGAATCCAGCTGTTCAAGATCTCTAATATTTCTACAGATTAAACAGTCTGATGAACACTAGGACTTAAGATCTGAACATGCATCAGAAAATAAACAAATCATGGTAAAGAGTCAGATTTGTCACACAGTGTAAAACCAAAATAAAAATCAGCACAAAAGGATGCCCAGTGCAGCTCCGGGAATCCAGTTTATTGAGATCACAAGTAGAACAATGAACCACACATTATAAAATGTAAAATGTATAACACTTAGGTTCATAGGTAGATACTAGGCTATCGGCCCTAGGGCCTATACAAGCCCAGCCAAAAAGGTACCCTGGCTTTTGCCACCCAAGTAAATTATTTTCCTGTGCCACTGTCGAGCAGAGCCACAGAAGTGATCCCCGGGGTGAATTTCCTATTTCCCATCCAATCATCAAGATTTTTCTTGAAGAGTGCTAATGAGGAGCTTTGTTTGATATAGATAGGTAGTTTATTCCAGTGTATGGGAAGTCTCTGGGATAGGAATCTATCCCTCCAGCATGTTCTGTTTATTGTGGTGACAAGGTTTAGGTCCCTAGAGCGTATATCTCGGAGGGATTGGGGTTTCTTCAAGTGGAGCATGTCCAACAGCTCTGGGTTTGACATAGCTTTGTATGTTAGGCAGAGATCACCTCTAAGTAGGTGATATGCGACGGAGTAAAGCTAGAGTTTTTTTAGATGGTCTGCGTAGGACATCTGTTCGAGGCTGGTAATCCTCTTTGTGAGGTATTTCTGCGGCCTTTCCAGTTGTTGTAGATGTCTTGTGAGGTACATACCAAAAGGGGCGTTGTACTCTATAATGAGTCTAATGAGTGATGAGTAGGGGGGAACAATGACCTCTTTTTTTCTGGATGAGAAATATTTTGTGATGAGGTGTGCCATGAAGAAGGATTTACTGACTACTGTGGCGATGTGATTATCAAAGGAGAGACCACTGTCCACCTGTGTCCCAAGTCTCTTATCACACTTTTGATGTTAAATATACTACCGCCTATGTCGTAGTTCATGGTTACAGAGTTTTTACCAAAGGGTATGACAATGCACTTTTTGGCATTGAGCTTGAGGCCATGGCTTTGACACCAGGCATCTGTCTCAGTGAGGCCCTTTTGTAGGATGTCCACATCATTAGGAGTTTTGATTATGGCTCCTAGTTTGCAGTCATCTGTGAACTTCATTAGCCAAAGACCTTCTGTGTTAGCCTGTACTTCAGAGAAGTAGATACCAAACAGGAGAGGACCCAGGACTGAACCCTGTGGTACTCCACTTGTCACTGGTCTGAAGTCGGATTTGGAGTCTGCTACTTTCACAGTGTGGGTTGTGTCAGTGAGCCAGTTGGCAACCCATCTTGTGACATAGGGATTTATACCTAGTTTAGTGAGTTTATCTATAATTCCAGAGTGGGGGATGGTGTCGAAAGCCTTGGCAAGATCTAGATATGCTGTGTGAACCACCTTACCCTCAATTACGGCTTGGGTGACTGCTTCAAAAAAGTCTATCAGGTTTAGGAGACATGATCTGCCTTTTACAAACCTGAACTGGGTGGGGTCCAGAGTTTGGAGATTACCAATGTCTTTGTTTATAAGTTCCATGATGATACGTTCCATGGCCTTGCAAACCAGGCTCATCAGGCTAATGGGGTGGTAGTTCCCAGGGTCTGTGGTGGCTCCCCCCCTTGTGGAGTGGGATAAACGTCATTGTGAACCATTCAACGGGCACAAAGCCTGAGGTGAGGCTATGATTGAAAATGGTACTTAGGTGGGGTGCCAGTTCGTTCTGTGGTTAGTGTAGAATGCAGCCTGGGATGTTGTCTGGTCCCATGGATGCTGTGTTCTTGGTTTTGGAGAGTGTGGTTTTTACCTGTGCAGCCGTGATTACTGGAACTTTGCATTCTTTTGGTATAGAGATGGGCCCTTTAGGGGGTGAGAGCGGGGTAAAGTTAGCACTGAACCTATCTGCCAGGATGTTGGCAATATCAGTTTGGTCTGTATATTTAGTGCCATTGTGCTATAACTCAGAGCATATCTGAGTGTTGCCATTGAAATTCTTGACATAGCTATAGAATGCTTTGTGGTTGTCTTTAGAATCAGTGGCAATTTTGTTTTTGTAACTAGCTATAGAGGATTTTATCAGGGATCGCAGCTTCTTACTGAGGCTGACCAGGGAGCTCCTCCACTCATGGGATTTTACTCTCTTTTGCAACAGTTTCTTCCTTCTGTTGTACAGTTTGTTTAGGGCAGGGGGCCACCAGATTGACTTCCTTTTTTTGTAGGATAGTGTCTTGGTTGTGTTTGGAATAGCACGATCCATGCACTTGTGTAAGTGCTTATAAAGTGCAATTGTGTAGGATTCAGTAGTCATAACTGCATTGTCCCTCTGCATGGGTGTCATGAAGTTCACCACTTCTGTCTTAAGAAGCATTAAGTTAGCCTTGGAGAAATTTTTTACCGTGGTTTCCTTAATGGGGTGTGGGGGCAGGATGTGGATATCTAGGGTGATTAGCTTATGGTCGGATCGGACCAATGAGGCATTGACTTCAGGTGTGGAACACCGATCACTCATGTTGGTAATGACTAGATCTAGGATATTGTTGCCTCTGGTGGGGATGTGGATAAGTTGATCCAGGGCATTGAGCAAAGGAGTTGGTACATGAGTAGTTTTCCCAGTTAATGGTGGGGTAGTTGAAATCGCCCATTATTAGGATGTTTGGTTGAACCCTAATATTTTCC
This sequence comes from Protopterus annectens, assembly GCF_019279795.1. Lineage (NCBI taxonomy): Eukaryota > Metazoa > Chordata > Ceratodontiformes > Protopteridae > Protopterus > Protopterus annectens. Next base: position 674,907,131 of record NC_056744.1, on the reverse strand, counting down.
AGTACATCAAGAAAAGAGGAGTGGGAATCCTGGGGCATGGTGGGGTATCTGTAGCAAGCTACAATTTGGATTGCAGTTTTGCCCAGAGTTAGTTGCACTTGGATAACCTCGGATGCATTATGTTGAGCAACTAGCCTGGAGGTGTGGATATCCTTAATGAATATGGACACACCTCCGCCTTTGGTGTTCCAGTCCAGGTTACATGGCCGAAAAGTGTGGTATGAGTTATAGCCTGGTAGTGCAGGGCTGCTCTCTGGAGCCTTGAACCAGGTCTCAGTCACTGCACAGATATCAATATTCTCCATTTTAAGGAGTGCCTCGAGTGAGAGTATTTTGAGATTTAGACTTCTAGCATTGAGTAGCATCACCCTCAGTTTTTGCTTGCCTGTTCCTGTTATGATGGGGAATTTGTCATTTGAACCTTGCCTAAAAAAGGCACTATAGGGGCGGCAAGAACCTTAGCCAGTATCCGGAATCCCAGGGCTGACAGGTGCAGGCCATCTCTGGCAAAACATCGTGGTCTGTCAACCATGTCTCCCAGGCAGACAGATACTAGATCCCTTTAGAATGACACCAGAAGCTTAGCCAATTGTTGAAGTCAATCATTTTGTCCTTGTACTGCAGTATCATTCTGGGTGATGGCAGAATGCTGCTCAGGGCTATGGTCATACCTGCCTGGGCTACAAGATCGGAGAGCTCTTCCATGTCTCTTTTCATGTAGTCAGGGAGGTACGTCTCAGGTTGTTCACACCAACATGGACAATGACAGAGTCATATTTGTACTTGTTGTGGAGTGACCTGAGTGCATGGGTTATGTGGCAGATCCTGGCACCTGACAGTCAGCTGACAGTAACCTTCTCCTTGTTTAGCCTTGTGAGTGGGACATTAGTGTGCCTGACTATAGAGTCATCTATGACTAGTGTGTTGGGTACGTTGTTTTGCCTTATTGGTTGTGGATGAGTGGCACACTGAGTCTGCGGGCTATGTGTCATTTGGGTTGTGTTGGGGGGTGGAGGTTGCTTGCATTTCTACTTTGGAGGTCTCTGTTGCTTGAGCAGATTATTATTGAGAGCCTCCGTAAATGTTTTTGTCTTTCTGTGTGGATTTTGGTGGTGTAGATTTAGTGAGACTATGTGTGGTGTGGTGCAAGTGTTTACCTTCTCCTCTTGACTGTCAAGTTCAGTCTTGGTTGGAGAGAGCTTTACCTCCAGTTTGGCTAGATAGATGCATCTCTCACAGGTTATAGTGTTGGGTGGTAGGAGGAGAGGATTGTCTGTTTACATGAGACAATTTCTACATTGCCCCAAGATGCCCAGATTCATCAGATAGACAGGCGAGAACACTGGGAGCTGACCCTTGGACATGCCTGAATAAAAAACTATTTTCCTCTAGATAAGTGAGGATAGTGAGTACAAGAGCTGTTTTTCTCTAAGCAAGTGAGGAAAGTAAGTACCAAAACTGATTTCCTCTAGGTAATGAGGAAGGTTGAATGCTGTAGTAATTAGTATCTTATTTAGTGCTTACAACAAGTTCTGAACAAGTGCTGACCACGAATAAGCAAATCCAAGTGCTAAAACTAAGAATCTGTATCTGAACTAAACTTGTTACAGGAAAGGGAGGAAACAAGTGCAAATGCGGGCTTTTAAATGAGAAAGTTGAGAGAGATTGAAAAACTGCCCAAACGGTCAATAACTACAATTTCTGGGCCAGAACCACTCCTTATGTGGTAGATAGGTTACCTAGTGCTTACCACTCCCACTGATAAGCTAGAAGGCTTCCCTCCAACACAGAAAGCTTGGGGGGGCTCAGAAGCTTACATACAGTCCTGGATACAACAAATCTGAATCTGGACTACACTAGTTACAGGAAAGGTAGAAAACAGGCTTATTTTTTTTTTTTTTTGTAAAATAATATGGCAATATGTACAATAAAACTTTTTCATAACCTAGCAGCTCTCAATTTTAAAACAGGGGCTATGCAGATGATATCATTTAAACCTGGGGGTTTATTAGCCTCTAGCAGAATCTGCCAATAAATCTCTCTGTACTCTCTTCTGGTCTCCAAAAGTCCACCCCTCAAGTCTTTTCCACAACAAATGGGAGACTATGTCTGTATAAAACACTTTGTGAATTTTTAGTACATATATCGTTGATGTGTTCATAAATTCTTCTCCTCAGTTTCATCTCAGTTTTGCTTATAAAAAAGGTGGTACATTTGTTACATATGGACATGTAAACCAGGCCACTCGAGTCAGAAGTACTATGAACCTTAGTTAAATACATGTCCCTAGTCAATAGAAACACCATGTCCCTATTAGTAATGTACCTACACTGAGGACAAGCACCACATTTAAATGTTCCTATTTTTCTAAGGTTCCCATTTTCTTGACGTGGCCGCTCCAAATAGTCCTTGACATTGGGACCCCTACTATAAATAATTTTAAAAGGGGTATCAAAAATATGCCCAAATCTGAAAGATGGGAAAACTTGCACCATTCTTTTTCCAGACTGTCTCTAACAACCCGTGAATTCATATTAAAGTCAGTAACATACACTCTTCCATATCCTAAATCAGGTTTTTTCATTGTCGTACTAACCTGGATCCCCAACTGAAGAACATTCCACTACAGCGTCCACCCCCAAAATGGGTATGAACCTACTCATTCTATTCTCTAAAACGTCATTGTACACCTTCTCAACAATATCCTTAGGGAAGCCTCTTTCCAGGAACATCCTAGTTAAAATTTCACTCTCTTCTACAAAGTCCTGGTTAGAAGAACACACCCTACAAATACGGACAAACTGTCCTTTAACTATCCAAATTTTTTGATGGTAAGGATGGGAGCTAATAAAATGAAGTAAAGTGTGTTTCTAAATATTTTAGATTTAAACCCTTGTTCATGTTTCTGTATAGTAACAGCTAAATAATTCACCAAATGACAAACATAATGACGGGTGGAACAGGTTGAATATTCAGAACAACATAGTTACCCAAGACCCAGGGGTAACATTAATTATTCAAGGAATGAGAAAAGATATGAAAATAACTTGTATGATAATTCAGTTAGAAATGAATATACAGAAATTAATGACTATGAAACAAATGAACACCCGTTCAACTATCAAGACCCTTTAGAGTACCCCCCCACCCCCCGCCTCCAGCAGATCGGAGAGACTGAGGAACAAACAGCCTCAGAAATACAATTATGTGCGATGGAGGGGGGGTACCAAATGAGTCAATAGGGGCTTCAAGTGGCAATGATATTGTTAATGATGGTTTTAAATTGACTTTTAAGGGATACAATATTTTTGATTATAGTGACAATGAAATTAACCAAGGGCATTTTGGACTATTCACTAAAGAGTTCAACTTTATCCCTAGGAAAAAAACATAACACTAGTAATCTTATTATTGATTTAAAGATGTTTTTAAGGTAAAAGAACCTTAAGTTGATGTTGGGTTGTAATGGTAAGGGTATTGTGACTGCTGAACTTAAGAGGAAAAGTGTGTATAACTCACTCTTGCTCCCTAAGTTATAGACTTCAAAACTGTTGTAGAAAATTAATTAAGAAAAGGTGTTTTAGGGAATAAAGATTTCCCCAACATGACTTTTAATGAAAGGAAAGTGATGGATGAGTTAAAAAGGAATAAAATTGTCAGGGTTATGAGGCCTGATAAAGGTGGGGCAACAGTGTTGATGAACAAGATAGACAAAGACGCTAAAATGATGGAATTACTTGCAGACACTGAGAGGTATACTAGAGTTTCCTTTAATGAGGTCAATGTTTCTTACAAAAATATATATATATATTATTTTAAAAGATTTACTTTTAGAGGGTTTTATTGACCAGCAAACGTTTGCCTTTTTGCACAATGACCAACCGAGGGTACCAGCAATTTTTGGGATCCCAAAGGTACATAACAGTATATTAAGTCCCCTTTGAGACCAGTAGTTTCAGCTGAAAGGCCGGTTATGGCCCCATTAGGTGAGTTCTTAGATGTGAAATTGAAGAAAATTTGTTTGGGGGACCAGAATGTACTTAAAGATTTATGGGATTTTTTGAGATGTGTAAAACAGTAACAATACCGTGAACGATTATATTTCATTACAATAGATATTATTGACTTGTTTAGTTGTATTCCACATCTAGAAGGTTTAAATTGGTTTGACAAAGCTCTAAAGATGTATAGCCAGTTAACTCATGATGATGTGCCAATATACTTGACTCTTATTGAACTAGTTTTTGGAAAACAATTTTATATTTTTTGAAGGGGAATTTTTTCATCGAACTAGTGAGGTAGCCATGGGGGCTCATTGTATCCCCCCTTTATGCAATATTATACTCATGGTCTGGGAGCATCTATGCATTGTTACTTGTAATTAACGATGCATCTATGCATCGTTAATTACAAGTACAAAGACTGTTGGACCCTATATAAAAGATTTTTGGATGACATCATAATTTTTTAGGTGGAATCAGAAGATAAGTTAAAGGAATTTTTGGATTACATAGCAAGTACCACTTCCTTTTTACTGTTCACCCATTATTATGATTGCCATTTGGTGAATTATTTAGATGTTGCTATGCAGAAACATGAACAAGGTTTTAAATCCAGAGTATTTAGGAAACACACTTACTCAAACTCTTTACTTCATTTTACTAGCTCCCATTCTTACCATCAAAAAATTGGGATAATTAAAGGACAGTTTGTCCGTATTTTTAGTTCGTGTTCTTCCAACCAGGACTTTAGAGAAGAGAGTGAAATTTTAACTATCATGTTCCTGGAAAGAGGCTATCCTAAGGATATTGTTGAGGAGGTGTACAACGAAGTTTTAGAGAATAGAATGAGTAGGTTCAAACCTATTTTGGGGGTGGACGCCATAGTGGAATGTTCTTCAGTTCGGGGTCCAGATTGGTACGACAATGAAAAAACTGATTTAGGGTTTGGAAGAGCGTTTGTTACTGAATTTAATCAAGATTCACAGGTTGCTAGAGACATTCTGGAAAAAGAATGGTGCAGGTTTTCCCAGCTTTCAGATTTGGGGCATATTTTTGATACCCCTTTTTAAATTATGTATAGAAGGGGTTCCAATGTCAAGGACTATTTGGAGCGGCTACATCAAGAAAATGGGAACCTTAGAAAAACAGGAACTTTTAAATGTGGTGCTTGTCCTCATTTTAGGTATATTACTAATAGGGACATGGTTTTTCTACTGGCTAGGGACATGTATTTAACTAATAAGGTTTGTAGTACTTGTGACTTGAGTGGCCTGGTTTACATGTCCATATGTAACAAATGTATCGCCTTTTATATAGGTAAAGCTGAGAGGAAATGAGGAGAAGAATTTATGAGCACATGAACAATATACTTACTAAAAATTTACGATGCGTTTTATACAAACATTCTCTGTCATCTGTTGGGGCAAACTTTTCTTGTTTTGGGTTAGAATACTTGAGGGGTGGACTTTGGGAAACCAGGACAGAGTACGGGGAGGTTTATTGGCAGATTCTACTAAAGGCCAATAAACCCCCACATTTAAATGATATCATCTCCCTAGCCCGTGTTAAAATTGAGAGCTGCTAGGTTATGAAAAAGTTTTATTGTGCATATTACCATATTATTTTACAAGTGTTATACATTTTACATTTCATAACGTGTGGTTCGTTGTTCTACTTGTGACCTCAATAAACTGGTTTCCTGCAGCTGCACTGGGCATCCTTTAGTGTTGATTTTTATTTTGGTTTTAGTTTCTGTTTTTTCAGCACTTGCTTCTACCTTTGTTTGGATTTGTCACACAGTGGCTACCCCTTGAATGGAAAACACTTCCACTCCAGATCAAGCAATGTGGCACATTGTCTTGCTTCAAAAATGAGTTATACAATTGGAAGAGTATTCAATAATTCTCCCCCAGCATGACTGGCCTATCACGCCTTTAAAAGTGAGGTATGGTCTAAGGATAGGTACTGGCAACCTATAAATGGCCACATGGCCTGATGCCTTGTCTTTTCTAATTTTTGTATTATTATTTTGTATCATTTCTGCTAGATTTGATAAAACAGTATAGTCTTGTGAGCTCTATCTGAAAAAAAGAGAAAAAGAATTGTAAAGTTAATTTAAAATTAAAAATAGTCTGGCTTTGCATTAGAAGAAGGAAATCACTAGGTAAAAGCCTATTAAGTAATGGACAATAATAAAGAAAGCAATCATACAGTAAATAAAGGTAGCTTAGCCTCCGTCCAAAGAAACCCTCCTTTGAAATCTTTTTATGATATTCACCAAGATCTCCCAGAACCTACATTCTTAGCTTTACATTACAAGTTCTACCAAACATTTAATATACATGCGCCTATAGCAAAAGAATTTAAAAATGGTTAGTAGGTATCTCAGCCATTCCATGTGTAAGGAAAAACAAGACAGAAGAACAATTTTGCTTGAATAATGACAAATGCAACATGAAAAACATTTTTAAAAAAGTTACATAATTTGGGGGACAGACCATTTCTTTTTATTTCCAATATGACCAGTCATAGAAAATATCAAGCCATCCAGAGATAATGAGGTAATCTGCCTGCAGTACTGTGCCCCAAATTACCTCTAGGTGGACAAGTATTCACCTATGTCACCACTCATGCCAGTTATCTGTCTTTTCCTTTGTTTAACAGTGTTCGCTCTCATCATGATTAACTCTGTAGAACACATAATAAACTGCACTTGTCTATGCACAGCTTCATGCCTGTTGGCTTATTTTTGCTGCATTAGTCTCACCTTCTCCCTTCCTGCGACAGATGTTACAGAAATGTATGCCATTGTCAAACAGACCCTAGGATTCAAAAAAATCCTCATCGCTTGCACTAATTGCTCATTGTAGGTTGGTCAATTAGTGCATCATTGAGAAAATTCGATTCAGAGACAGGTATGGCCACAATGCAAAAGCCGTCAACTTTCATGGTAGATATCACATTAAATCTAATTCTAGCATAAACATTCTCATCTAACAAAGTAGAAAAAATAGTATTAAAATAATATGTATAATCCATTACAACAATGGCACTGCCTTTATCAGCATTTTTTATTATTATATCACCATCTTGCTGCAAAGACACTAGCACTTCTTTCTCTGACTTGCTCAGATTACAAAACTTGGTTCCATTAAAAAGTTTGCATGCAATGCAATGTTAAAAATGTTGTATTCTAATAATGATGAAGTGGTTTCTAGCTTTAAGAAACCAAGCACTTTTCAGCCAAATTTACATCTGGTATTGGACACATTTTGTAAAAAAACGTGAACATGACTTGTTGCAAGCTACCAATAGTGGCATGCTTAAAAGAAAGGTAATTTTGATGTGATAAATACCATGAAAGTTGAGGTTGATGCTGCTTTATTTGACTGTTATTGCAGTCATATTATTACTAATGAATTACACACCTACTTATCTGTTGAGTTCCCACGGATTCCACTTTTCCATGGACTCCCAAAAATACATAAGAATGCATTACGACCACCATTTAGACCTATTGTCTCAGGAAGTGGCTGGCTCACACAGCCCTTTTCTATATTTATTGAAAAGAACTTGAGACCTTTATTGGAGAGACAGGAACAGGTCCTGAAAGACAGCAAACAGTTTTTGAAGACTTATACAAATATAATGAAAAAGGCAAGTTGAGAGATGGCTTTTTGCTAGTAACCATGGTTGTCGTATCATTATTTACTGCCATCCCTCATTCTTTGGGAATTTCCATGGTACATGAATTCCTTGTTAAACACAGCTTGTATACCCCAAGTAAAATTGATCTTATTTGTATGTTCCTGGAAATTGTGTTAGAAAAGAATATATTTCTTTTTGAAAGGACATCTGTTTCTAAAGAAGGTTGATGTAACTATGGGCACATCCTGTGCCAATAGCTAAACCAACATAGTCTTGGCTGAGTGGGAGAACAGCTCCATATTAAATTTGGATGAATGTGCCCCACTTGTGAGCTTCTACAGGAGATTTGTAGATTACTTGTTTTGTGTGTGTGTGTGTGGGGGACTGAAGAACAGCTTATGCTGTTCATTAGCTATTTGGAGTCCACTTCCTCTTTTTTTAAATTTACATACAAGTTCTCTGCTAGTGAAATAGATTTCCTGGACATGCTAGTCAGTATTGACACAACCAGGAGCCTCCAGACTAAATTATATAGAAAATCTTGTAGGAGGAATGCCATCTTGCACAGGGACAGTATGCACCCCGGCCATATATTTTGGAATGTTATTAAGGGTCAAACAAGATCATTAATATGCTCATATGTACAGTCATGCAAACCATCTGCAGCAAAATGTGGCACAGCAATCCTATACATGACTGGGAAGGAAAACGGAAATGCAATGTGCATAAAGAAAATGTCACATTATACGGTGATGAACAGGCATGTACAACATGCACAGTGCATTACATTGCCTTAAGAGGACTTGCTAATAATGGGTGAAATGTGTAATGTGTCATGTAGCAATTTGTCACATATTTTGAGGAAATACGTGTCAATATATGCAAATGGCACATACACACAAATGTTACAGTGCAATTCATGCATAAACTGCACAATGTCGAAATGTTTGGATTCTAATAAGAGCCCACAGATGTAATGTGTGCAGTTGTGATGAGGAATTGCACAAGCGCAACCCATGAGTAGTCAATGGGGCCATATAGATACACAGTAATGTGAAGACTAAATGCACCTGTAATGTGGCACACTGCAACCTGGCAGAATGCCTGGAATTGTGAAAAATGCAATCTGAGGGAAAGCACTACCCACTGGTGTGATGAAATACACAGGAGTCAGAGGCATGCACACAAACACAGGGATGCAGGATAGTTGCACATAAATGGACAATGTGTCACTGATGCACATATATTTCCCATTACCAGAGTAGTACCATGTGTCACTGATGTGCATGTGGTCCATTATAGAGACTAACTACAGAAAAGAAAGGAATACACTTCCAAAATCACCCACTGACAACATTGCAGATGCATAAAATTAGGTGAGAGTACAAAATAAAAGGGTGACAGATCTGCATAGAGGACTGTACGCAGTGTGAGGCAAGGCCGACAGATACCATGCCTTGGCACCATTGTTATTCGACTAGTAAACACACACACTGTCAATTTAACAGTTACCATGGTCAGCAATGACCTTAGTACTCATCAACACAGATACAGCAGAGAAGAATACATCTGTGGTAACACTGTGCTTCTGTACAGATCATTTGAAAAATGTTTCCATACTGCACACATCTGCTATACTGTAACACAGTGTAGAGGTCTGCAACATGTTATGACCAAAGAGATGCCTCTTAATTTCATTGCATACTGACTTGCAGATATCTGTGGGTCCTGAATTTAAGTATCACTGTTAGACGCATCTGACATATAGCAAATGACAATATGGAAAAGGACACCATAGGAGAACAGCCTATGAATTTTACAAGTAAGAAACCATCAGAATATAAAACATGTGACAAGATAATAATAATGATAACTTATGTGGCTATCATATGCAGCTAGCTAACACATTAAAGGAGCACAAGGACCATGCTTACTGGTGTGGCCAAAGTTCATGTAAGAGCTCCAGGGCAACCTACCATAAGGAGACACACTGTGCACATGTCTTGTCTCCACAGAATGGCCCATCATTATCTGTATCTGGGTGCAGAACATATCTGTGATGACCTCCCTTATATGGCCATGCAAATTTTCTTCTCTTGGTGGGGCACTCTTTTGCTGACCTACTTAAATAGCAACATGGGATGATCCTAGCTCATGAGATAGGGCTACTCCCTTTATCTCAGTTTCAGACTCCACCAGTAGGAGTTTGGGATGTCCCCTCCAGTATCTTCTCCTGATTAATGGACTGTCTCACTGTGAGATCCCTGTAAGATGTATTGAATAAAAAAGTGGAAAATATCATCATTAATGACCATGCATTAACACTATGTAATACAAAACCTAATGTTTTGAAGTGTATTCTTTTCTTTTCTGCAGTTAGTCTCTATAATGGACCACATGCACATCAGGGACACATGGTACTACTCTGGTAGTGAGACATATATGTGCATCAGTGACACATTGTCCATTTATGTGCAACTGTCCTGCATCCATGTGTTTGTGTGCATGCCCCTGACTCCTGTGTATTTCATCACACCAGTGGGTAGTGCTTTCCCTCGGATTGCATTTTTCACAATTCCAGGCATTCTGCCAGGTTGCAGTGTGCCACATTACAGGTGCATTTAGTCTTCACATTACTGTGTATCTATATGGCCCCATTGACTACTTATGTGTTGCACTTGTGCAATTCCTCATCACAGCTGCACACATTACATCGGCGGGCTCTTATTAGAATCCACACATTTTGACATTGTGCAGTTTATGCATGAATTGCACTGTGACATTTGTGTGCATGTGCCATTTGCATATATTGACACATATTTCCTCAAAATACGTGACACATTGCTACATGACACATTACACATTTCACCCATTATTAGCAAGACCTCTTAAGGCAAAATGCTATTCATGAGAAGTTCACTTTACAGTACCCAAAAAAACTCATACAGAGACACTTGTGAAGAGATCACAGCAGGTGTGTAAGAGCAAGTCCCATACTGCTTTATTGTGCAACAAATTCTACATACAATCATTAGTCACGTACAATATTCACTCATTTCCAAGACTCCCTACAACCAAGCCCAGGCTTTATTTTTTATACCTGCATAGACTACTCTTGTTAATGCTAGAATTCAGCCATAGTAACACCATGGTAATGCTATGTTGCCAGCATCCTGACAGTCATTGGTAGCAATCATCCAGTGTCATGACAGTGATTAAAAGCTTTTATGTATATAGTTGATAAAGCATAATCACTGCAACAAGAAGGGGGAATTCCCACTTACCAAAAACTGCTTAACGGAATTTGTTGGCACATTGGAATATACACAACACACACACACACACACACACACACACATATATATATATATATATATATATATATATATATATATATATATATATATATATATATATATATATACACACACACACATGCAAAATATCTGTGTCATAATCACAGGTGACTACTTCAAGTGCTTGACATATAATTAAAATTACCACTCAACTTTTCATTCTGAAGGACCTCATTGATTGTTTTTGGTGGAAAACCATCTGTGGTGGGAGTTACTGCATTCCACTAGAGTACCTGATTGATTAATCTTGATTCTTTCACCCTCACCACACTCAAGCTTACCCCACTCTTCTACCCTACCCCAATTCCCATTCACCCTTACATCCTCTGCACTTATCCTAAACTAATCTCCACCCACCACATTACAAGCATTACAAAGTTGTGTGCAATCCATACTTTTGCCCCTCCTTTTCACACCCACTAACTACTTCCAACAGTTTTGCTTTCTTTCCTCCAGATTCATACTTTACTGTAACTCAGCAGCCCATCCCACTTCACCCAGTCCACATCCAGTCAAACCTTATCCAGCCTTCCATCAGTATCCTGTTTACATTTTCACTAACTGAACACTCATGTAATAATTATCATGCTCTTAAAAGTACTACAATTCACTTCCCTCCTCTTTCTTGCACTCATAACAAACTATCGTACACTTGTCAAGACCAGTCTTATGCCCAATGTTCATTCTATTGCTCTGAATGGGAATTGCAACCATATTTCATTCAGTATAGCCTACAACCTTTGCAGCCTATCTCATATCCTTCTTTTCAAACAAGTGTATATAAAAGTAAACAATCCAACCCACACATTAATCACAAAGAACCAATTTAAAACTAAGTGGCACTGTATATTACATCTATCCCAACCAAGTCAGCAACTACGTGGTGCCATTCACTCCAACCAACATTCACACACAACAGCTTCTCCATAATGGCCACACAATCATTGATAATGTAACACTTCTCTCCTGCAACTTGGGAAAAACAAGTCTAAAATTCATAGTCATTAATCTTAGAAGCATCTGTAACCCTGACACCCTTGGCATTATAGAAACATAGCTAAAACCCAAAGTCAAACACATTAAAATCCTCCCACTAGGATACAATATCCTTTGAACAGATCATATATATCTGAAAAAAACAGGTGGGGTAGCTATTATATATATAAAACACCTGAACCTATCCCTTTATCAGAAAAAGAATTCCTCATTCAATAATGCAGATATTCTTATTGCCTTACTCAAGCTAAACACTTATAAAACCATATGTATCATAGCCTGATATATCACCCCTGGCAATAACATCAGGATAGCTATCCTGAGTGTCTACCAATATACCCAAAGAAACCATCATTCTTGGAGACCTTAATGTAAACTGAGCCCAAACTGTATTTGATACCCCCACTACCAGTATTAAACTGTATGGTTTCTCTTAGCTCATCAACACACCAATAAGATACAACTAGCCCTCCTCTAAAGCTCCTAGTCTATACTGGATTCTATCAACTAAACCCAAATATTTAACAACCTAAGTGACCACCTGCCCAGTTTTCTGAACAAGCTTGTATACAATCCAGTAAAACAGCACTCATGCAAAAATATGCATGACCAATCCAATTTTAATGTGGGGAGTTTCATCTCCACACACAAGCAATGCAATTGGAATATGTTAAAAATTTTTCCTTTAGATGAAGCCACTCTCACATTTTATGACATCCCTCCTCTGGGCCAGTAATCAAGGAACCTCAGTCCTCACCACTTACACCAGTGGAGTACATTCACTTAGAACAATAATAGATACACACAGTAATTTCAGATGCAGCTCTCTTCACCAAGCACAATCTCCCCTAAGAGCACACAGGGAACATACTCCAGACCTGGGACTGGACTTTCTCTCCAGGCTCCAAATAAGACTCCAGTTTTCTCTCTGCAGAAATCAGCACTCTGTGTCTCTGTTATGAGTAGATGACACACATATTCTTTGAGATTTGATTTTCACACACACACACACACACACACACACACACACACACACACACACCTAGGAAAGGCTGGCACAGATTTATCTGTTTCCACACACACACACACACACACACACACACACACACACACACACACACACACACACACACACACACACACACACCTAGAAAAGGCTGGCACAGATTTATCTGTTTCCACAGACACACACACACACACACACACACACACACACACACACACACACACACACACACACACACACACACACACACACACACACACACGCATGCACGCACGCACACACACACACACACACACACACACACACACACACACACACACACACACACACACACACACACACACACACACACACACACACACACACACACACACACACACACACACACACACACACACACCTGGGAAAGGCTGGCAAAGATTTGCTTGCTATGCCACCTCCACTGAAACTATAAGGTAGATTCTCTGCCATCAGCCAGCTACTTTAAATCTCTTACTAGGGCACCCAATTACTCTCAGTATAATTAATACTTATAACACATGGTAGTGTTATCCATAAAGCAAGACTTTCAGGAGTGTGAACCCACAGTGCCACCAGCTAATTGCAATTACTCTCAAAGGTTAAAATATTTTCTAAAAGACCACCAAGAATGAAAGGTATACATATATTTAATAATTAATAATAAAACAGAAAACATGAAAATACTGAGTATCTATTTACAATAAACAGCTGAGATTCAGTTCACAGCAAATATAAAAAATAACACAGATGGAGAGACTTAGACAGATACAGAAAAACAATATTTTTAGCTAATCTCACTATTTTCCTAACTGACTAAAGAATTGCGGTTCTTTTAGCTATTTACTAAACAAGGCAAGAAGAGGTGGGTGAGTGGTCTTGTCAGTTCCAAAACAGAGTGCTGAGTGTCTTCTGCCACATCTCGCACTACTATCTAAATACAATTTCAGTGCTGGCTACAAAATTACATCACATCTGGTCACCTGATTATGTGGTTCTCACACTATCCCCTCACTAGAAATTTGAGCCAGGATCTGGCACAGATGTGTCCCAGTACACATATAGAGCTTTGCTAAATTGTATTACAGCATTTAGAGACTGTAAAATAATTCCAACCTCCCTGCAGAGACTAACCAGCCATTCTCTGGCTCCCCAGGAAGCAATTCGTTCACTACATAGGACAATAAGAGCAGGATCCCTACCCAGACATTGCATCTCTGGCTGCATTCAGACCTGTGTGATAAAATCTTTATGGCCTAAACCAAGTCATTTAATTTCAGGCTATTTTTCTTAAGGTTAGCTGAGCTGAGCTTAACCCCTTCCCTTCTACCATCCTTTGTTAACATATATACATTCCATCAGTTACAGTACAGTCTGACATACATGTATATTTCTTTTCTATCCAGCAGGACCCACTGTTGATACATTTTTAGCACAAACAACTTTACAAACACATTTTAACACAAGCAATCTGTACAAACCAGTTTGATATTCAAATTGTATAAAATTCTTTACAAAACTCTAGCTAGTTTTTCTCTGGCATAGCTGGTACTTCCTCATGTCATCACACATTTAATAAAATATTTATCAATATACTGAACAAACATGCTCCTATAAGGATAAAAATAATTAAACTTAATCCAGCAGCATGGCTATCTGAAAACAGAAGGTAACTAATGTTGCTTAGAGACAGGAAAGCATGGCACACCAACAAATCCCAGAAAAAAAATTCTACACTACAGACTAATAAGAAATAAAACCAAATATAGTATAAGGCTTGACAAAAATAAATCACTACTTTAACTTACAGCAGGTGCAACAAAATAATCCTAAAAAGATCTGGTCATCAGTCCAAAATCTAATAATTCCAGGCCAAAGTCAACAACCTACTCCCTTCTAAAGACACTTCATCAACAGTCACTAATAACTTTAACAAATACTTGTCTCAATTATCAAAGACATACCCACCATCAAATCACCCCCAACAGCAACAAAAGTCCATGAAAGCTCACTTCTCACTCAAACCGGTCCGTACCTCCACCATAGGAAAATATCTCCTAAAAAAAAAAAAAAAAAAAAAAATATATATATATATATATATATATATATATATATATATATATACACACACATATACACTGTGTTATGGACAACCTTCCTCTTGAATTCCTAAAAATTGCAACATGAAGCTCATTTATATCTAATATCTATACTAATGAAATGATGCATTCTAGAATCTCATGTCCCAGCCATTTGAAAGAAAACATACATACTTCCTTTTCATAACTGAGGACTCTCTAACTACTCCAACTACAGACAAATTGCCATCCTGTCGCCATTACTTAAAATATTAGAAAGGTATATCCATTCCCAATTACTTACATACAATACTATAGACAATCTTCTCTCTCACATCAAGATGCTTTTTTGCCCAAGTCATTGCACCAGTACTGCCCTGCTTCACTTTGCTGATACCATAATTAAAAACAGAAATACTGCAAACCCAGTATCTTCCTTGTTCTTAGACCTGTAAAAAACATTCACCACAGTTGTTCCCCATAACCTGGTACTAAATCTCTCCTACTTCAGTCTCTGCCACTCCTCCCTCACCTGGTTTAACAGCTACCTAATAGGTAGACTCCAAGCAGTCAAATGGCAGCAAGAATACTCACCATTTCTACCCATTATTGTAAGAATGTCCCAAGGTTCCATATTTGGATCCCTCCTGTTTAACATCTTTATAAATAATCTACACAGTGCTTCCAAGCTCACCACTCTTGTACAATATAAATAATCTTCACCACTCTTGTACAATATAAATAATCTACACAGTGCTTCCAAGCTCACCACTCTTGTACAATATGCAGATAATGCTACACTCATCTGCACAGCCTCTAACCTCCAAAAAAATTCAAAAAATTACTCAATAATCCTTTATGTCCATAGAATCCTGTCTAGACAACTCACAACTCCTACTTAACCCCCAAAAAACAAAATCACTACTTTTCACCCCAAAAACATTTTCCCAAAGCAAAACTCTTGTCAAGATCACTTCATTAAATAACATCTTGATTGAACAGGTCCCTAACATCAAACTCGTAGAGTCACAATTGGATGACAACTTGAAAGTTGACCTACAATTCCAAACTATTAAAAAAAAAAAAAAAAACGCTTTGCCTCTTATATAGAGCAAAACCTTACCTAACAGATAGAACTAGAGAAAACCATAGCTAAAGCCTACCTCTATCTACCATACTGTATGCCTCCCCACTCTTTACTAACCTACAAACATCCATACAAACAATGCTGGAACACTGCTACAATAAAATGGCTCACTTTGCTGCAAATCGCCCTTTAAGAAACCATCACAGCTGTGCATTTAAACAACTTGATTGTGCTGAGCTCCCACATCACCTCCTCTATAGTCAGCTACTACTAGTTTGTACTCTAGTATACTAGGTAACTATCTGGCACTAAAAGGCATGCTTCAACATTACCAACCTACCAAAGCTTTTTGCTTTAAAGGCAAACTCTTCCTCTCTGTCACTAAAGACAAATGCATCAGGAGTCTTTTTATTTTCAAACTCTGGAGTTACCCTCTGGAATGCCCTCCCACATGTTTTCATGCTTCTTGAAAACCAACAGATGTTCATAAGACATGTTTGTGGTAACCTTTATGAATCCCCCACAATATTTAAAGCTCTAAAAAAAAATCAGTAGGAACTAAAGTTAAGAGGAAGAAAGTGGACATTATGCTTATGTTGTCTAACCAATAAGAACAGTGTACACTTATAGTAGACATTCATGAATCCTGCCTAAATATTCTATATTTAATTAAAAACAAATAATGAGCTTGCTTTGTTTTAGAAATACCACACAGCTTAGATTATTCCTAAGGAATAGCTGTTATTTCTACAGTAAAGTTTGAGTTTTGCCATAATATCTTTTACCAGAGTGAAGGAAAGATAGTTCAAATATCCATATATCTCTCCCCTTAAACATCAGTTAACATATCTCATATCAGGTATTACAAAAGAACGCATAAAGGTGATGGGAATTTACTGCCACTCACTGAGAAAATTATCCACTTGACTCATAATTTTAGTCAGAGGTAATTTAATTAGCTTTGTCACTGGTACTCATATGGTACTCATACATTTCTCAAACCCAAACACACAAATGGCACCTCAAAGACTTTGCAATCAGCTTTATTAACTCTCCACCCCCCCAAGAAAATATAGATATATAGACTATATATATATATATATATATATATATATATATATATATATATATATAGTTTGTTGTCATGTTCCTGAGACAGAGTTGGTCGAATGGTCATAACATCAACTCACGTCTGCAAAAACTGACATTGTCAAAATCCGGTATTGCCAAAATGGAAATTGAATGTGATCTTGGTATGAGCGCTAACATGGGTTGAGATGGTGGAGAGATATGTACTTCCACATTATCGGTGTTCGACATTGTCAGTGTTCGAGGTTCAGGTTTCGCACGAAGTGAATTCGACCTAGGCAGTCTCGGGAATATGATAGTATATATATATATATATATATATATATATAAATATATATATATATATATATATATATATATAAATATATATATATATATATATATATATCTATATATATATATATATATATATATATATATATATATATATATATATATATATATATATATATGTACACACACACAGTTACACATGTATAAACTTCACGGTAAACAATTCACAACATTTTCTAACTTCCAGGCAGCATGCTAGAATGCTCACATAATCATAACCCCTGAAACAACGTGTGAAGTGTGGGAGACTGCTCACCATACCCAAACAGTAACATCATCCTAACATTCACCAACCATCCTCAGTAATTCCTTAGAAGAGCATAAACACCACTCACTTGAGTAAGATACAATGATAAGGAACATAAAGAAGGAAAACAAATACAAAATGAGAGGGGGGGGTCCTTCATCCCTTATTTAAAGGAGAGGCCCCTTCTTCCACCCACAGCCTGCTCTCCCCTCCTTGCCAACTTTGGACAACTACTTGAACAATATGTGTTTCAAAAGCAAATACAATTGTACATTAAACAGGTCTAAATCTACATCACTCAAATGTCCACCATCATTGTGAAATTACACTGAGTCCCTGTCCATGAAATTCAAGTGCTTCAAAACAGAAAAACCCAGTTCTGCACTTGTCCAAGCTACTCTATGCTGGTTTCCAATGCACTGAACTTGGCACCTTCCAGACTAATCTGGGGATTATTGCTGACAAAATCAACATAGTACTGAGGAATCAGTGGTGAACCAATTGTAGGTCCCTTATAATCAAGGAAAGTATTTTACTTTTTTTTAATATTATTTCTATTTCACCCCCACCACCAAAAATAGTGGCAAACTACTCTACAGTTATTCCATAGCAAAGACTTGGAATAAATTACCACTAAATGTCAGATGGATCACTAACACTAACAACCTTTAAAACAGCACTAAAAGATAGCCTCTGTAAATCATGGTCATGTTTTTGTAATGACCCAACATAATCTATCTTCCTGTCCTCTATAATTCCTGTCTTCTTCTCCCCGCTCTCTATGCTGCTTCTTCTATGCAGTAAAAGAACTCTACTAACAGTCTGTTGTTCTCTCATTTTCTACTACAGTAGTCTTTTTCACTGACTTCATACCTGGGGTTTTCTTCCAGTATATACTTCTATATTTATTTTCTCTGTTTCTCTTTACTTTTTTTGGTAGCTTGTGACCTCTTATTACATTTATCTTCCTATTTATGCTTGTAACTGTCTGTACTGCATTATCTCTTACATATCGTACATTCTCATTATGCTGTTTTTTTTGTTTGTCTGATTTACTTATGACATATTTGTACTGTGTAAATTTTATATATAATTGTATTCACCTGTAACAATTGACTTTGTTATTTACTGATAGTTCTTATATAGTCTTGTTTCTCTTGTAACAAATGACCATGTTATTTAATGTTTGTTTCTTGTACTATTGGAGCATTTCTCCTCGAGTGTCCACTGAAAAAAGGGCTTCTGCCAAGTTGGACTATCCCAGTTAATAAATGTCAAAATAAAATAAATTTGATACCTTTCACATAGATCACATGACTTGATAAGCTGACACAAACATTTGTTAGAGAAATATAATACATAAAACATAAAAAACAATAGAAATAATATACTACAATTATAAACAATGCATAAATTAAATATTTTAAAACCTTTCCATCTTTTAAAAAACATTTGATGTTAATGGAATAATTTAAACCAGGGTATTTATCAGCCCATAATTTTAATTGCCAGATAGCTCTGCTTTGCTCAATTGTATTCTTATAATCTCTTAAATCTGCATCTATTAAACCCTTTTTTAAATCAAAAAACAAAAACTTTAAGTCAAACCTAAACCACTGCCAAATTTTCAAAGTAAAAAAGTCCCTTATTTTTTGAAAATCTACTTGACACACTATGACTGAAGTCCAAATCAGCATCAGTTCTAAAAAGGGGGTGTCCTTCTTCAGCTCATCTAGCACATATACCCTTGAAGAAAGTACCCATACCCAAATCTCCAGCCACATTAATAAAAAGATCCAGTTCACCTGATGGTATCCACTCTCCTTGCCAGAAAGATGCTCTGTTAAATTGTTGGAGAATCTCCAACTAAATGATCATACCTTCTTTGTTTGCCCAGTCTCACCTAAAGATTCTTCCTCTTTATGTTAACTACTAAATTAGCCAATGACTCCATGAAGGTCCTTCCCAGCCCAAACACTCAGCATGGAAAATTCAGCAATCCAAACACCTCCATAAATTCCTTGACTCTGACCTTATCCTTACTAACTAACTTCTCAATTTATCCACTTTCTCAGGGGACATCTTCTGATTCTGCTTCCACTTCCAATTCCAGGACTGAAAGTACGTTGGATGGGCCTTCTTGCTTGGACTTTCACAATGGCACCTCTAACTCAGAAAATATGTGTACATGCCTCAACTTCCTCTCTACCCTCACTTACCAACAGAAAGTCATCTAAGTAATGGTCTACTTGCGGGGTCTCTGGTCATTCATGCAAAAGCCATCTCAGTGCTGTGTTAATTTTTTCAAATGTAGCACAAGCCACTGCACAGCCCTTAGGCATGGCTTTATCAAGGTAAAACTCACCTTGCAGCTTCATACCCAGAATCATCCATTCTTATCCCTAGACTGGAAGCAACCTGAAAAACAATTCTATTTCCAATTTGGCCAACCAAAGATTACCAAATGCCTTAATCACCTTTACTGTGTCATCTAAATATGCATACTGTACCATGGTGTCAGCTTTATCAATTAAGTCATTGATCAGATTTCCTTCAGTGAATGACAAATAATGTGATACTCCCCCTCCTAGACTTTTTGGAGACCAAACCTAATGGAAACACACTAATAAACATTAAAGGGGGTACTCAAGGGGAGCAAGAATTTTCCCAGCTTCCAGCTTTTTGTCCAACAAAGCCTGGACCACTTCTTCCATTCCCTTTATAGACTTTACATTTCCACTTATCTTAGTTGAACCAACAACCTTAGACTTAATAGAAAAATAAATACTCAGTGATGGGAGTATTATATTACAATGTGTAATATATTACTGTAATATATTACAATTTCTAGTAACTAGTACTATAACTAGTTACTTTTTCAAAATACTAACTAGTAATAATAATGTATTACTTTTTAGTAACTAGTAACTTAAATGTCCATTACTTTTGAGTTACTTTTGCTTAAACCAGTGGTTCTCAACATGGGCAATATCTCCCCCCTAAAGAGTGATGGAAATGTCAAAGGAAAAAACTTCAAAGACCAATGCACGTAAGGTTCAGTTAAGGCACTTTAATTTACTTGCAGCAAGGAGACAAAAACATGCAAATACAAGGATTTGTCTAACTACTAACAGGAAGTATGTTCATTCTTATACTATTTTACAAGACATGGCCTTCTAAGCTGATGTAATCAAACACAACTTTTAGCATTGTTCTACAGCAGATGTTACTTCAGATTTTCTGCTGACATGACTAGATTTGTGAGAAACTTTTCAGAAAAACAACCTGGCCTTGGTGACCATTAATCCATTTACAAGCATCTATTGTACAGTGTTACTTTTCAAGGTACTTTTCTAATACAGATACAAGCAAATGCTGATTGCAGTTCATATTTTCAAGCAGGCTTTGTACTAATTATCTGTAACTTCTACAGCTGTGTATTTTCTCATGGCACAGTGGAACTTCTTGTCTAAGTTTCATACAAGTAGTATTGTTCTATTCATTATTTTCCTAACGCAAGCAGAAATCACCTGCTTCTCAGTAAATTTCCAAGGCACAAGCAAGATTTTAGCTAACAGTACAAGGTCAGAAAGCACTGCAGTTTGTACAGATTTATGCAGTATGAAATAGAATAAATGTGTTAACCCTTTTCAAGCTCTAAATGCACTAAGCATATTGCTAATACACACATTAATACATATTTTTCTAACAGGAAAACGTCCTGGGTCCTATATAGTATGGATAGTAATCAGATGTTAGGAGTGAGGGAGACTTTGAAGTGGCAATTTGGATAAAAAATTACAACATAATGTTGGCACAACTCATAGCATGTAGCATTCATAATAGATCATTAGAATTAGTCTGGAGCAAAATTTACTTCATTTTTTTAGCACTGCATGGAGGTGAAAGCTAGTGATGACCAGACTCCGGCCCTGGTACTGTGGGACTCTCACCCACTAAATCATCCCCTAACAATGGGACAATTCTAGCCTGCTGGAGATCATATCCTTACCTTGCCGTATAATAAATGGCATCGGTTCTCCATACCACCATCAATCGGAATTGAATTCATCATTCAGTTGAACATTCGAGGCCCCAACCCACTGGACCAAGCAGGACTCTTCAGGTGGATCTATGATCAACCAAATTTTGTTGTGACAATTTTTTTGTTATGTTCTATTTAAAATTCTTTTGGGGTTTCAATTTTTAGTTGATGAAAATAGACAAACTATGATGGGTTTTTATAGGTTTTGTGCTACTGGCTGGTTTGGTTTAATTATTAACTGTGACTCTCTAGCTATAAAGATTAGTCTTCTCCTTTCAGCTGTGCCTGTTAGGGATCACCACGGTGGATCATCAGTCTGCAGAAAAAGTGGCAGTGGTGATTTACATTGTCAAGCTGCCAGCTCAGCGCCTAACCTTCAGAAGGCACACATATGTACACACTCACACCTAAGGCCAATTTAGAATTCTAATCCACCTGCAGCATTTCTTGGGAATGTGGGAGGAAACTGGAGCAACCTGAGGAAACCCACTTGAACACAGGGAGTGTAGATCATGGTGTGTGTGTTGTACCTTTAAAGCCACTGTAGTTCATGGGCACATGATAAAAGTACTGAGCACGTGCAAGCAGAGTGCCATTTTGTGTAAGCAGCTAAAGTGAAAGCATGTCTGTGTGTAGCAGTCAGTCAGTTAGCTAGTTCATTTAAGTTTTATGTTCCAGTCATCCATCCTGATGTGTTTGTGTGTAATAAACATCTTAAATGAACACTCAAGCCTCATCGTCTTATTTGAATACACAAGACGAGTGACATGGTGTCAGAATGGGATCCAAAGTTAAAATTCCTTAAAACCATGAGGCTCATAGTCAGAAATGGAGGAATATACATGAGTGGCTCAAATGACTTGCAAACAATGCATAAACAGGTCAGAAAATATTTCTAGGTACTTAAAAACTCATTTAAATACTTTTTTCCTCAATGAATATAAAGTGAAGCATTCAAAATGAATTACTGAGTAAACAATGTTCAAAACTGAGACATATTGTAAAAAGTACTTGAAATAATTACAAAAACATTTAAAACAATATCTGAATTGAATAAAAAGTTTGAAAAAGAGAGAACAGCTCTATTTTTTGCAATGTACTACTTTTAAGCATTAACTAAAGCTATTCAAAATATCTAAAGTGTGCAAAGTGTTGACAGTGTGTACAGTATTACAGTACAGTATTTTCAAAGAGTACAGTTATTTCAAAGAGTCTGTTGTGTATGTGAATATAATTACATGTACCTGGTGTGTGTTTGACACTTATTTGTCATGGCAGAAGGATTTCACAGACCTGGTCTGCTTGTGTTTGATAATTATACTGCTGAAAATTAGAGAGTGTTTGAGCAATAATATATTTTCATACAGGCTGTTTTTTCTGATAAAGATGCATCTACAAAAGCATTTATTCTCCCCAATTTAGCTGATATAGAAACCATTGAAAGAGAATGTTCATTTGTGTATGCACCTGCTGTTTATTCAGAGGAGGGGGAATAATGCCATATTGTAGCACAGGCTGAAACGCGGGAAGACCCTGAGTGCCTAAAACATAAATTTTGAGAAATGTGCAAACCTCAAACATATTACAATGGAAAGGCACATATTTTAGACAAGAGTTCAAAAGTCTGGTGAAACTTTTGCAGCATATATAGCTAACTTGAGAAACAGGGCAAAAACCTGCAGATTTGGTGTTCTGAGAAATGAGCTGATAAAAGACCAGGCTTGTGTGTGTTGTTAATAATGATGCAGTGAGAAAGATTTTGCTTCAAGACAATGATTTAACTTTAAGCAAATCCATAGAGATTTGTCAGATATATGAGCTTACTGAAAAGCACACAAATATGCTTACGAATGAGATGAGCATGCTTGCACCTTCTTCCAGCATGAATGTTGATATTATGCAGCATGAGGTTAAGAGGTATAGGCCAAAGGGTGTGGCTCCCACAATGAAACCCAGGGCAGCTTTAGTAAAACCTAGGGCACACGCAGCAAAACTGAGGGGTGATTTAGCAAAACCTGTGGTAAACCTCATAGCCAACTGTCATAGTTGTAGAGGCAGTCAAGAACCTAAATGAGAAAAGTGCTTAGCTTTTGGTCAGCAATGCCACAGATGTAAAAAGTAGAATCATTTCAAAAAGCTTTGTAAATCTAAAGAGGCACATTATTTTATTAAGAGAGTATATTCCAAGAAGCAAGTTGATCAAGTAGAAAGCTGCAACCCTACTTTTTTATGTTGATGGAGTCTCTGGGCTTGAGGAAAAGGTTAATACAGTAGATTTGTTGGCAAAGAGTGAAGTATTTTATACTGTACTGATTAATGGGAGACCTGTGGAGCTCAAAGTTGATACTGGTTCAAAGTGCAATGTTATGTCAGTCAGAAAAGTTTGCTAAGGTAAAAGCTGGTGAAAAACTTGATTTGGCAAAGTGTGTGAAGCTTATTGCTTATGGTGGTGAAGAGATTCAAAATGAAGGCTCAGTAGTGCTTTTATGCTCTTCTACTGGGAACAGCCATGACTTGCAGTTTTACATAGTCAAAAGACATGTGTAGTCATTGTTAGGCCTCAGAGATAGTTTGAAAATGGGACTGATTTCATTTATTAAGGAAATCCACCATGTAAACATCAACAACAACGAAGGTTTCACACAGAATATTTTTCTGAATATGCTGATATTTTCAAAGATGGGCTTGGAAAGCTCCCAGTTGTGTACTCCATAAAGTTAGACCACTAGGTAAGCCCAGTTGTCAGACCAGCACGGAAGGTTCCAGTAGCAATGCAGGGCAAAGTAAAAGCAGAGCTAGACAGAATGGCGCATTTAGGAGTACTTTTTCCTGTAGAAGAACCAAGTGAATAGGTATTGTCCATGGTAGTAGCTCATAAGAAAAGCTCAGATGACATTTGAATATGAATTGATCCAAGAGATTTGAACAAAGCACTGAAACAACCTCATCATCCAATGCATACAGTTGAAGAAGTTGCTGGTCTCATGCCAAGTGCCACTGTTTTTTCTGTCTTAGATGCAATAAGTTCATTTTGGCAGATTTTGCTTGATCGAAAATCTTCCTTGCTAACCTCTTTCAGTACACCATTTGGAAGATACAGATTTTTAAGAGTGCCATTTGGGATAAATTCTGCCAGTGAAGTCTTCCAACCTGCAATGCAGCAAAATTTTTCTGGTTATACATGTGCTGTTATAGTAGATGATATTCTTGTAGGAGGCAATGGTGAAGCTGAACATAATAGAAACCTCAGAAAAGTTCTAGATCATGCTCGTGAATCTTAAACTGAATCCTCAGAAATGTAAATTCAGGCTAAAAGAAGTTATTTATGTGGGTCATCTGTTTACCATTTCAGGCTTACAACCAGATCCATCCAAGCAAGCTGCAGTGCTTTAGATGCCAGCTCCAAACAATGCCACATCTTTACAATGTTTTCTTAGCATGGTCAACTATTTAGGCAGGTTCATTCCTGATTTAGTTGTGCTTTCAGCACCGCTACCAGAGCTGATATGCAAAAATGTAACTTGGTCCTGGTTGGAACAACACCAAAGAGCATTTGATGTTCTGAAACAGAAAATTGCCAGTCCACTCACTTTGAGATAATATGATGTTCCCAAACCTGTAAATATTTCCTGTTATGCTTCAAAATATGGTCTTGGTGCAGCAATTCCTCAAGAGGCCAGACCAGTAGCCAATGCGTCTAGAACTCTAACTCAAACTGAGATGCAGTATGCTCAAATTGAAAAAGAGTTTTTTTTGCAATAGTGTTTGCATGTTCAAAGTTCAATGATTATATTTATGGCCGACCTATCCAGATTGAAACTGATCACCAACCTCTGGTTACTAGGTTGAGAAAACCAATGCACATAGCTTCAGTTAGATTGCAACGCATGATGTTAAAACTGCAAAAGTACAATTTTAATATGGTTTACATAAAAGGCGAACTTCTTTATCTTGCTGATACTTTATCCAGATTGATTAGACAAACCACTGAACAATATGACAAAGAAAAAGCTGATTTGAAGTTATGGAGGTGAGATTTTTTCTTCCACATGTCTTGATGAGCTTAGAAGTCACACAAATTCCGATCCAATTCTCCAAAAGATGAACCATTTTATCAGTCACAGATGGCTGGAAAAAACAATCTTGTTTACCACTGCATGTGCAGCAGTATTTTCCTTACTGAGACAAGATTTTGATGGAAGATGCATCATCATGAAAGGTCCAAAAGTGGTAATTCCAAAACCTTTGCACAAGAGTATATTAAAATCTTGCATCAACGTCACCCGGGAACTGACTCTACCAAAAGACGGGCAAGAAGACTAGTATTTTGGTCTTCTATGTCAAAAGATATTGAGAAGGAAATCTCAGCTTGTTCACTTTGTAATAGTACTAAATTGCACCAACAAAAAGAACCACTTCAGCTGAACCAGATTCCTGAACTACCTTGGTCGACAGTAGCCACAGATATTTTCGAATGGAATGGTTAATATTATTTGGTATTAGTAGACTCTTATTCAAATTAGTTTGAGATTGACCTACTTCCTAACCTAACTTCCAGTACTGTCATTACGGAATTGAAGAGACATTTTTCTGTCCATGGTAGTCCGCACAGTCGTTTCTGACAATGGTGCACAGTTTGCAAGTCGGCAGTTTAAAAGAGTTCCTGAGACATGGGACTTTGTTCATGTTACTAATAGTCCTGAGTATCCACAATCTAATGGCTTGGCTGAGTGTGCAGATCAAAGTGTGAAATAGTTGTGGAGAAATCCAAAAGACAAAACTGATATTTTTCTCAAGTTGCTTAATCTCAGAAACATTCCTCGAGACAATTTACTTAGTTCACCTGCTCAGAGATTGGTGTTGAGAAAAAAAACAAACTATGCTAACATATTAACAAGAATTTGTTGATTCCAAGTGCTAAAAACAACAAAGCAGTAAAAGCTCAGCTCATGAAAAAGTGTTTGTCACAGAAATTCCATTATGACAAAACCAGCAAACCTCTCAAACCATTAAAAGAAGGAGAGACAGTGAGGATGCAGAGAGCAAAAGGTTTTGATCGAGTGGTACTTGTGAAACATTGGGTCTATATCATGAGATCAAAACCTTAGGTAGTCGAATACCTACAGGTCAATCTCTAAATATCGAAATGTAAAAATCACAAATGGCCATGAGTCTCATTTAGTGAAAGCAACCAGAGTGAAAGCATGTATATGTGCAGCAGTCAGTCAGTTAGCTAGTCCATTTAAGTTTTAGTTCCAGTCATCCATCCTGATGTGTTTGCATGTAATAAACATCTTAAACAAACACCCAAGCCTCATCGTCTTAATTGAATACACAAGACAAGCAACAGGAAAGACATGCAGACTCTGCACTGAAGGCAACCCAGCTAAGAATCAAACCAAAGATCTTCTTGGTGGGAGTTGACAACACCAACCACTGCACCACTGTATCACCCAGCTATAAAGAGTAATCTACTGGATTTTTTCAACTGTTAAATGCTATTCATCATTACCATCATTGTAACATTGTGTGTACAACTTTAATAATGCACTTATATGCATGTGCTTACTTGTGTGAGTAAATCTCAATATTATAATTGATAAACTGCACTCTTGTAAAAGTAACGCATTATTTTAGTTAGTAACTAATAACAGTAATATAGTAACCCAAGCTGGAAAAGACAAACTAGTAACTTCAAAATGGAAAAAACCAGGATCCAACCAAGAGACACACTGAGGCACAATAAGCTAGCGCTTTCATCCACTTTTAATGATGTGAACTTCTTCAGAAGAAGTTCACATCATTAAAAGTGGATGAAAGCGCTAGCTTATTGTGCCTCAGTGTGTCTCTTGGTTGGATCCTGTTTTTTCCATTTTGTAATAACAGTAATATATTACTTTTTTAGAAAAGTAATAAGTAATAGTAATTTATTACTTTCACTGAAAAGTAAGTAGTAATAGTAAATTATTACTTTTATAAGTAATTAGCACAGCACTGAAAACACCCTAAAACCTTCCACCAGCTCCTGCACAACCATCCTATCTAGGTAGCCCTACAGGAGCAAAGCCAGTCAGTCAACATTAATAGGAGAGTGACATGGCTGCTCAACCCCCTCCCCCCATTTAAAAAACAAGAATGGTCTGCTGCCCATTTGGCCACTTCTGTCTCTTCATTCCACATTGCTGTCATTCCCTAACCTAAAATTATCCTCCATGAAAATCCAGGTTCATAGGTTCATAGGTTAGTACTAGGATAACTGCCCTTGTCAGCCATTGTAAGCCTAGCCAATTATCCCTTGTGAATCCTTCCTCCACCACTTGACAGTGCTATGTTGCTCCCTACACTAAGATCACACATAGAGGAACCTACATATAATCCAACTGCACTTACCTGCATTAAATACCCAACATGATCAGTCCTTATCTCCAAACCCCTCTGCACCATCTTTAACTCACTCACGCTTAAAAATACCTTTTTTGTATACTTCCAGTTCAGACCCACAGTACCTTCTAGCATGCAGGACCTTTTTGGACCTGACTTCTTTAATTAAGCAACTTACCAGGTAATAACAGGCAGTATTAGAAAGAACAAGAAGATATGAACAAAATAATACTAAGATTGTTAGTCTAGGATGCCCTGCAGTGGAGAAGTTATTTTTGTTTGACACTTATTATTCATATTTTCAAATGTATGTGCATGTTTTCATAAATGAGAGATTTATATGTTATTGAGGTGTATAGAGTGAAACAGCAATGAGGGAGACTGGACAACTCACTGTCAATGCTGGCTTATATCACACTATATTGGAAATATTGCTAGTTGTTTGCCAGTAACTATGAAAATAAGCAATATATACAAATGTACTTAATACTTAAAAAAATGTGTGACTTACAAACTGTTGCATGACATTAAGTGAAACACAGATGTTATTGAAGAAAACTTTATTTGATATTTACACTGTAAGTTGCACATCTTGAGAGATGCCCAGTGTTACTCGTTTTGTTATACAATTAAGCATATGTTTTCATATTTCTGGAAATAACTCAATAGACATGCACCTATAGTGGAACTTTTTGTTGTCATGTGAAAGCCTATGTCTGGTTAATAAAAATGTTCTAACAATATACGTCTACGCTGTACTATTTTCAAGATATGAAAATGTGTTTGTGAAAGTTTACAAAAAATATGACTTGGGGCTTGTGTGCATTAAAATATATTAGGGTATTATGTAAAATACAATGAATGCACCAACTATTATCACTGCAATCATTGATACATGTACAGTTTGAATGTATTTTATTGTTCAGAAAATATTTACATTTATTTATCTTATGCTTCTTAAGTTTATTTTGCATTAAATATTCTGGAATACGAGCCGTGTGTAGGTTGAGTGGTGTGACATTCCACACCACATAAGTTGTAAGGAGTCGGTCCTTCTAGCCCTTTTAACATGGTCCCTATCGTGTCCTGATGCCTGCACTTGTCCCTAACATGGTCCCTATCGTGTCCTGATGCCTGCACTTCCAAGCCAGGAACTTGTCTACTGCCTTCAGCTTTCAGAAACTTTGATCTTACCAATGCTATGTGTTTCCTCCCACAAAGTCACTTGGCTTCTGTAATGGCCAAAATATATTTTAGCAATGGCAAAACTTGTTGTTGCTCTTTTTCCAAAGTAATTGCCATCAAATAAACAAAGCCCCTTTCCCCCCCAGTGCTGCTAGTGTCACCATGAAATCCATGGCCTCATGGACCTTGGCCTTAGCAAGTCTCTGAGCTCCATCAGCACCTGTAAGGTTAAAAAACTCCACAAAGTCACCTTGCCAAATTTTTCTTTCACCACCTGCACAAAATATGTGCTGTGATGAAAATAGTTTTATCTCTGAATTCTCCCAGTTTGCAATGTATGACAATTCACCCCCACACTTGCCCCTCCCTATATTCCCATCTCAATTTACACCACCTCACCGGGTTGAAGAGGGAACTCTCTTTCCCTCAATGTACATTCCAGATTATGACCTATTGCCTGGGTATCTTGCAACAAAAGCTGGTTTGTAACCGACATCTCTTGCTGTCCTCCTCCCCAAGCAGACTCTGCAACCTACCCTTATCACCTATGGAAATATCTTGTACCAAGCCAAGCAAATGAGCATGATACATTATATTGACTGCTTGCTCCTCCCCCAGATGTACATTATAATCACCACCTGGCACTTGATAAAACTAAATTGGCATGGGGCAAAGACCCACCCTGCAAATATCCTAGTTCTCCTGGCTTTCAGTCTTGAGACTTCTGTAACAGACTGCTTCACTGGGCTTCTCCTCTTCCATCTGTCTCATAATGACTCAGCCTGAGCTGCCCACTGCTATATGTGCACCTGACTCTGTACCCTCTGGAACAAGTTCTCCCCCTATATGACAATCTCTTGCTATCTCTGAGCTCAGCTGACTGCACCATGCTAAGAGAAAAAAGGAGAACATGATAATCATTACTATTGCTAAAACACTAACAGCAAAATATCCCCTTCCTTCCCTCCTCATTAGCCCACCCCTTTTTCCAAACAGCCATGTCAGCTGCTCTAGATTTGCTCATTACCTGCATGCCCTGCCACTGAAGACTGAAGCCTCAACACCAGAGAACTAGTCAAATCAAAGCTATGCCCTTGGCACAATCCAGCAACTGTTCCTAAACTACACAATTCGCCTGTAGCAAGCATTAAACCAATGAGGTACCTGCCATCCCCACAATAAGGCAGAGGGTAAAGACAGGAGATGAAATCTGCCCCATTGCAAAAAACAATAACATTCAGATGCCTGCGCCATTGCTATAATTATTTTACTATCTTTATTATTATTATTATTATTATTATTATTATTATTATTATTATTATTATTTTTATTTTCTCTCTCTCTCTCTCTACATATATATATATATATATAGGTTCATAGGTTCATAGGTAGGTACTAGGCTATTGGCCCTAGGGCCTATATAAGTCTAGCCAAACAGTACCCTGGCTTTTGCCACCCAAGAAAATTATTTTCCTGTGAGCCTGTCAAGCAGAGGCACAGAAGTGATCCCCGGGGTAAATTTCCTATCTCCCATCCAATCATTAAGATTTTTCTTGAAGAGTGCTAATGAGGAGCTTTGTTTGATATAGATAGGTAGTTTGTTCCAGAGTATGGGAAGTCTCTCAGACAGGAATCTATCCCTCCAGCATGTTCTGTTTATTGTGGTGACAAGGTTTAGGTCCCTAGAGCGTGTAGCTTGAAGGGATTGGGATTTCTTTACGTGGAGCATGTCCAACAGCTCTGGGTTTGACATAGCTTTGTATGTTAGGCAGAGATCGCCTCTGAGTAGGCGATATGCGACAGAGTAAAGCTGGAGTTTTTTCAAACGGTCTGCATAGGACATCTGTTTGAGGCCGGTAATCCTCTTTGTGAGGTATTTCTGTGGCCTTTCCAGTTGTTGTAGATGTCTTGTGAGGTACATACCAAAAGGGCCGTTGTACTCTATAATGGGTCTAATGAGTGATGAGTAGAGGGGAACAATGACCTCTTTCTTCCTGGATGAGAAACCTTTTGTGATGAGGTGTGCCACATAGAAGGATTTCCTAACTACTGTGGCAATGTGATTATCAAAGGAGAGACTACTGTCCACCTGTGTTCCAAGGTCGCTTATCATACTTTCGGTGTTAAGTAGACTACCGCCTGTGTGGTAGTTCATGGGTACAGAGTTTTTACCAAAAGGGATGACAATGCACTTTTTGGCACTGAGCTTACACCAGGCATCTGTCTCAGTGAGACCCTTTTGTAGGATGTCCACATCGTTAGGAGATTTGATTATGGCTCCTAGTCTGCAGTCATCTGCGAACTTTGTTAGACAAAGACCTTCTGTGTTAGCCTGTACTTCAGAGAAGTAGATACCAAACAGGAGAGGACCTAGGAATGAACCCTGTGGTACTCCACTTGTTACTGGTCTGAAGTTGGATTTAGAGTCTGCTACTTTCACAGTGTGGGTTCGGTCAGTGAGCCAGTTGGCAACCCATCTTGTGACATAGGGATTTATACCTAGTTTAGTGAGTTTGTCTATAATTCCAGAGTGGGGGATGGTGTTGAAAGCCTTGGCGAGATCTAGATAGGCTGTGTGTACCACCTTACCCTCATCTACAGCTTTGGTGACCGCTTCAAAGAAGTCTATCAGGTTTAGGAGACATAATCTGCCTTTTACAAACCCGAACTTGGTAGAGTCTATGATGATACGCTCCATAACCTTGCAGACCAGGCTCATCAGGCTAATGGGGTGGTAGTTTCCGGGGTCCGTGGTGGCTCCCCCTTTGTGGAGTGGGATAACTGTTGCTGTGCGCCATTCAGTGGGCACAAAGCCTGAGGTAAGGCTATGATTGAACATGGTACTTAGGTGGGGTGCCAGTCCGTTCTGTAGTTCATGTAGAACGCAGCCTGGGATGTTTTCAGGTCCCATGGATGCTGTGTTGTTGGCTTTGGAGAGTGTATTTTATACCTGTGCAGCCGTGATTACAGGTACTTTGCATTCTTCCAGTATAGAGATGGGCCCTTTAGGGGATGAGAGAGGGGTAAAGTTATCCCTGAACCTATCTGCCAGGATGTTGGCAATATCAGTTGGTTCTGTATATTTAGTGCCATTGTGCTGTAACTCAGAGCAGATCTGAGTGTTGCCATTGAGATTCTTGACATAGCTATAGAATGCTTTGTGGTTTGTGCTGGGATGTAGTAAGTGTTGGTATCCTGTGTGTTTTCAGGATTTTGAGTTTTCAGTATTTTGAACTTTCACGATTTTGGTCTCAGGATTTTGGGCTTTCAGGATTCTGTAGCGCTCCTGTTAATATACATTGATCTGAATGTAAACACCTTCCGCTGTGCTACTGAATGAGATTTGAAGGCAAAATTGCTTATGTATAACATTTGCTTCCTATCTTAGAATCATAGGATAAGTCTATAAAAGGTCCAATGGGATCTGTGCTCTACTCTGTTTAACTAACAAGCTACAGACTGCAGTAGATTTCTATACTGTCCCTATTCTCAGCCCATTAAAGCAGTAGCAGTTACTCCTTGCTGCAATTGTTTGTTGCATAAGAAGAAAAGCAGCTGATCTAATCAGCATTAAGATGCATTCTTTTTCTGAACAATATACTTTTCATGTATTAAGTGAGCTTCTCATTCACTTTTTGACTGTTACTACATTGTGGACTTTTACAGCTTTTTGACTTGTAATGTGTAGACTCTTACAGTATTAAATATATTTTGCACACATATTTGAATGCATCATTTTAATGCAGGCCACCTATTTCAAATCATAATGATAGCACTTAGATATGAACCCACCATGAAGAAGATATACTTTCAAAATTTTATTACGGTTCTGTATGTAAAGCATGCACAGCTTTCTGTGCAATTACTGCTTACATAGTATAGTTATATCATTCCTCCATGAATACTGCAATGCAGGCACACAAACAATAATTCTATTCCTGTGTGTATGAATATTCCAATGTTAATAAAAAGCATAGCAGTCACAGGTGTAAAACAGAAACTAACATAATGCAAGTCAGGTCTAGATAGTTTTTCTAAGGCATGACAAGCTCACTATGGGCTTTATGCACTCTTCCAGCATGTATCTGGAACATGATCTGGAACAATCCAACATATAGCATAGATGAAAACATGCTGTCCTATTGTATTTTCACTTTTTATAGTAAGATTTTCCACAGTCATGTAGTAGCAGCAGACAGCATGCTGAACTGAATGATTACTGGTTACCATCTCTCATAACTATGCAGAAAGCAGAGTAAATGAGTTTCAGTGAACACATACACAAACACACACACACACACACACACACACACACACACACACACACACACACACACACATAAAAATGCACACAAAGACAGATATTAATGCATATATAGTATTTGTTTTTATGAAAAGACACAGTGAGGAATTTAATAAAGCCCACATGGTCTTTTTTACCATGTAGACATTGTGCCACATTGCTTTCATGAAAGTAAGCAGGCTTGTGATCCAGTAAGCACTGCTGGGTGGTGCACATGCACTTGCCAACAAGGGAAGTCCTATGACATGCAAATCACCTCATAAGCAGGTGAATCTAATGCAAATGAGACAGACAGAGTGATCCAGCAAGCAGATAGGCAGCCCTGCAGACCCCGTGTTAGTGTCCATAGTGTACATGGAAAAATTCCATGTACAGGAATGTAGACAGATAAAAGGGGCTGTAAAAATGTAGATAGATGGACAGAAATGGCATACCACACACAGATATGAGTGAAACATCCTGTGTGTCTCAAAAGTTACAGAAAATATGTTAAAATAAAAAATGTTTTTAATAATCTTGGCATGTTTGCACAGCACACCGTGGTGTGCAAACATGCCTTATTAAAAAAAAAAGTGGAAAAAACAAAATTAATATTACGAGACAGAAATGTATTACAGGACCCTGTGTGGAGTATCTACAATAGTGCATGGCGCATTGGTGCCATCGCTAACATGGTAGGGCTTGGAAGTGTGTAGTTTCCAGGCTGTGAGCACTGATCCCTGTGCAAATGAGGTGGAGTTACTGAATAGCATGATGAGGTAATTGTGTCCACATATCCCCTCCATGTAGGCAGAGAACCACGTTGGTGTCCACACAGGAGGTAGCTGACATCAGGAGAGGGTGTGTGCATGTTTGCATGGTGCACCACCATGCTGAGCGTGGAAGTCTGGGGGGGTGTATGCACTGACTCCTAAGCTTTGCTTACGTACAGGGCATGTGTTTCCACATGTTTGCATGGTGTGCCTCTCTGCTGAGTGTAGAAGTCTGTGGGTGTGTGTCCACTAACTGCTAAGGTTTGCTTACCTACTGGGCATGTGTTTGCATGGCACACCACATTGCTGAGAGTATCCAAAAGGCAATGGTGTATTAATTAGTTCTGACCCTTGTTTAACATAAACTAGGGCCAGTAAATATGTTAATGATATACCAGGCAGGTGCAATGTATAATAGGTAGCCAGTCACACAGGCAGCACCTACAGTAGAGCACTATAAAGTATGCATACACCCTACAATCTGATTTTTCCCTCATACTCTGCACCATTGGAGTACAGACTTGAGAATTTTAACTGAAAGAATGCTAGGAGCTGCTGCAGGTCTGCTACAGCTGTGTGTGCTAGATGCTGAAGCCAATGTTGCTGCTGCTGACAATAGGCCTGGGCAGAGAAGGAGAAGAGTGTTGAGGCCCAGGGTACCTTCCAGGGGCTACATGAGATGAAGATTGTAGAGAACTACAGGGTTGACAGGGCCATACTACAAGAAGTCACTGAGCTCTGCCACCCTCAATTCAGACCCAGAGCCAACAGAGGGGAACCCATCCCAGTGGGAAAAGAGGTATGTGTAGCCCTTAGGATAATAGCCACAGATATCTTCCAAAGACCAACTGGGGACATGAGGGTGGGGGTCTCACAGGCATCAGCATCCAGGGTACTCCACCAGTTCCTGTATGCCATGCTATCACATGTCAGTGAGCACATTTATTTTCCCCTCACCCCTGGGGTGAGGGCCAACAATATGCAACACTTCGACTTTGTATCACACTACCTTGAGGTACTGGGTGCCATAGATTGCACTCATGTATACATTAAGGCACCACCTGGTTAAGAGGGTAGAATCTACGTCAACCGCAAGGGGTACCACTCCATCAACTGCCAGGTTGTGTGCAATGCCCAGGGCATTATCATGAATGTGTGTGCTGACAGCCCTGGCAGTTATCACAACTCCCATATCTGGCATGCATCACAGCTGTACCAGATGTTTGCTAGAGCAGACATCCCACATAGCCATTTACTGGGGATGCTGGCTACACACTGGAACCGTGGATGATGACACCCATCAGAAATGCACACACACCCATGGAAGAATGCCATAATGTGCTGCAGCAGGCTCAGCAAAGGAAAGGGATACACAGCTGCCCACCAGTGCCTAGGTCACCACAGCCACACTCACAGGAGGACTCAGAGGAGGAGCCCCTGATGATGTCCCTGTAAGCAGACATAGGCATGCTCTGTGCACTCTGCAATTGGCTAACAGACAACGCATAGCATATTCTGATAACCTAGGTCCTAGAGACTGACACCTTACTCCTATTCACATACATATCTTAAAATAGCTGATGCCAGGCAACCCACACAACCTGTACCTATCCATGTATTGGCTGTGTACTGCTTGCATCACATAGAGTCAGTGCTGAACTACAGGTCTGTCAACTGCATTTACCATAGGTGCCGGAACCACAGGGCAAGGGGGAGGGAGTGCCCCCCACACACTTTTATAGCTGCAAAACCTGTAAGGACTCATGTGTGCATTGCACACCATTTAAACACAAAAGTGTGCAGAAAGAACTTCCTGAGATCTGCTGGCAGATCATCCATGATAAGGAGAGGTTAATTTATGTGTTTCCCCCCAAGCCTGTCTGTTTAATTATGTAAGTAGTTGGTGCTCAGTTGTTTATTTATGTAAGTAGCTGGTGCTCCATTTATTTAAGTAGCTGGTGCTCTGTTGTATATTTAAGTAGATGGTCCTCCGTTGTGCTTATTTATTTAAGTAGCTGGTGCTCCGTTGTTTATTTATGTAAGTAGCTGGTGCTCCGTTGTTTATTTATGAAAGTAGCTGGTGCTCCATTGTTTATTTATGTAAGTAGCTGGTGCTCCATTGTTTATTTATTGAAAAGTTCAAACAATTTATTTTGTCCATTATACATCACTCTACACTTAATATGACATATGATATAGCTAAATATGGCAATACTGACAATAATACCATTATTGCTGGGAGTAAAGCTGTTTCTTAAATCGTACTTTATTGTCATCTTGAAAACAACAATCAGAAAGCACTAATCCTTGAACATGTATCTGTGGGCTAATTTTCTGATTTTTTGTAGTAACTTTGATATGAATTTCTGATAAACTTGCATACAAGATCACTGTGCTATTTGGTAATGCTACACTTTTCCCAAGAAGCAACAATACCAGATTCAGTATGTTTACTTTTGTGTTACAGTAAGTTAATGCCATTTCAGCAGCCTTTACACTGTTCTCATGTTCTTAGAGCAGCTGTTGTAAAATTGTTAAGTAATGGGGAGAAGTCTTACACATGCATTCAGCAGCCACAACTTTCTGGAAGTTTTTTTTTTGCAAGAATCCATAATTCAGAAAACATGACTTTCGGTCAGTTGAACCCAAAAGGTTGTGTGTTATAAAACTATCCCAAATCTCACCAATTTTATTCCTGGGTCTTGCCTACAGACCAAGCTTGATTGTTCTGTAGTTGTGTATTTACATAATAATTTGCATGAGAATTTCTGTTTCAAGTCTCATTGTTTCAGATCTACAAAGCTACTGTGCTAAAATGTAGTCGGTATTGTTTTTTTCAGGCTAGAATGCTATTTTATATAAAAAATTCATGTGCATGCAGCAAATTATTACTGCAGTGTTTTATTCTCTTTGTATTTATTGTATTGCAGAGTGCCTTCATGGAGAATTTATGGCAAAAGCCTTTGTATTAACCATGTCCAACTTCAGACAGCTGTTTTTCATTTAGTTAAGGAAAGCGTCCAGGTTTCATTTAGTTAAGGATAGTGTCCAGGCTATTATGAGTTTATTAATGTTTGACATGTCCTTCAAAGCGAACAAAAAGTGAATTTATGTAAGTAGCTGGTGCTCCGTTGTTTATTTATATAAGTCTATGGAGGGGTGCTCTGTTGTTTATTTATGTAAGTAGCTGATGCTCCATTTAGTTTGCATGGTGGTGCTCCATTTAGTGTGTGTATGTGTGTGTGTGTGTGTGTGTGTGTGTGTGTGTGTGTGTGTGTGTGTGTGTGTGTGTGTGTGTGCGTGCACGCGCACGCGCACATGTGTGTGTGTGTGTGTGTGTGGTGCTCCATTTAGTGTGTGTGGTGGTGCTCCATTTAGTGTGTGTGTGTGTGTGTGTGTGTGTGTGTGTGTGTGTGTGTGTGTGTGTGTGTGGTTCTCTATTTAGAGTGTGTGTGTGTGTGTGTGTGTGTGTGTGTGTGTGTGTGTGTGTGTGTGTGTGTGTGTGTGTGTGCGTGTGTGTGTTTGTGTAAAATGCCCTAGTTACATTTAACTGGTGGTTAGAATTTCTGAGGCTGAAAACACAGGAGCCTGCAATCTCTACCTACACCACCATTTGTGATTCAGGGAGTTTAGTCCATAAGTCTCAACTGTCTAGATTTTCACAAAATATTTGGCTCATACTTTTAGTCTGTTCCTCTTAAAATGTGTGGTTTTATGGCAAATTAGTGAAATGGATTTCACTAAATAATGATAGCCCTTTAAGTTTCAGTCTTCCTATCTTTTTTGGAAACACATGGTAACATAAAACATTCAGTCTTCCTATCTTTTTTGGAAACACATGATAGCACAAAACACTATTTTAGCAACTTTCGAAGATTATACAAGCAATATTTAAAATGTGTCCCTGGTTTTCGGCCTTTGCCCCCCCCCCCCCAAATAAATTTTGGCTTGTTCCAGATTTCTTCTGCTGTGAAATGGAGAGATTTAGTTATGTCAAGTGGATAGTGCAGTGGAAGTGTTGTCACCTCACAGCAAAAGGTTCTCAGGTTTGATTCTTGGCTGGGGTGCCTACTGTGTGGGGTCTATATGTCTTTCCTGTGTTTGTGTGGGTTGCTTCTGAGTGCTCCAACTTCCTCCCATGTTACAAAGACCTACATCTGGAGCATTTCTCCCTGGGCCACTACTGAAAATTGGCATTGTTCCAAGTTGGACTTTCCTCTTAAATAAAAAAAAATTACAAGGAGCTGAGAGCTTCAAGATAAGTTTAGTGCTGTTTATTATACGTCGATTTGCATTGTTAGTAGCACAACAGGTAGTAGCCTTACTTTTGATGCAAAAGGCTGTGGGTTCTACTCCCACAGTATACAGATGGATATCTGATACTGTACTGTGTTGTACTTTAAAGGGAGTGGATGCTGCAGTCCTGTGAATGTCCTCCTTTGGAGGAATTACCTAGTAACTATGAACTTATTATCAGTTTGCCATCCATTCCCTATTGCAATATTACTAGCTTATCATTTTTTAATGTAACATAGGCAAATTATTCTTCAAGGGCAACAGCCACTTTATTTGTGGATGAAACAATAAAATATAAAGTTGTTTCCTAGCAGCAACCTCTTCATTAGTTACAGATCCCTTTAATGTGGAATTATTTAGATGACTTACTTCTACAGAGATTTTGCATATTTACTGATACAGGTGGATTGTAATGACAAAAGTTTGAGTGGCCTTTTATGGTTGAAATTTTATGAAATGGGTAGTTTTGTCATTATTGGTTCATACGTTTTGTTTTATTGCTTACTAGAAGACTGTTCAAAACAACAAATTTAAAACACACTCTAACAATTGGTGCTGTATCATGCAAATAATATAATTTAATATAATAAGGAAGGTGAATCAAAGAATGCATACATGTATGCATGGCCCTAAAAATTGCGACTAGATCTAGAGATGTTGTCCCCCTTTACAATGCTCTCATTAGGTCAATCATTTTGTTTCATGCCCACTTTGGCATATGTCTGTCCAGCCCCATGCAACAATTGGAATACCTTCAATGTTACCTTACTAAAAGGATAAAAGTCTTAAACAATAGGTCTTGCATGGACCACCTCAAATATTTATTACTATACTCAGTATCCTACAGAGTGCTTACAGGTGACATGTTTGGCATACAAGGCATCTTCCAACATAATACTGATGGACCTACTGAACATCAGCAAGTCAAATGACATCAGAAGTACTCAGTCCATGTATTGAAACTGAATGTTGTGGAGAGATGGATATATATCACAGAGGCTACCACTGTTCCAGAGCAAACTATC
Organism: Protopterus annectens; assembly: GCF_019279795.1. Taxonomy (NCBI): domain Eukaryota; kingdom Metazoa; phylum Chordata; order Ceratodontiformes; family Protopteridae; genus Protopterus; species Protopterus annectens. The sequence goes on along the minus strand of NC_056744.1, from coordinate 674,867,285 downwards.
CATACAAATAAAACAAAGTTCATCCTTCTATATTCAAATGCAACTTGGATCTAAGGATGGGTATTAGAAAATGTACTCGAGGATTAGCTCTCATGCCACTAATGTATAGTGGCAATTCCTAAATGCTGCATCCCTTACAAGGGTCCACTCAGATTATCATGATATGATCACAGTTATTCTCACTAGGGTTAATATACAATTATCAGCCATGGGTAGGTAAGACCAATCAGAAAATGTTAATTCAAGCACCAAAAGGGAAATGGCTAAGCTTAAAATGTCCTCCAAGTGAATCTATGGTGTGTTAGTAAATAGTTATAAAAAAATTGCCTTTTATAGATCACTAAGTGCCCCTCTCACCCTCTGCCCCCCCCCATCTTTAACAGTTTCCGCTGCCTATGACATTCGCAAAGTAAGTCTCTAACCTATGCACTAATTGTAAGGATTACTATGACTTAGTATCATATTTATGGATCTGCTGCTGTTATGCGAGGAAATATAGTGAGCTATTTGGACAGATGCAACATCCACATGAGATTACATATTCCCAGTCCAATAGTATGTGTTCCATAATATTCACTAGGCCTCATTGTTGGAATATTCACAGAATCGGGCAAGGGAGATGTTAAACAGTGGGCACACATGATATTTGAACAACTGTCTACCCAAGCTGATCATGTGCTGCTGTTCCCCCACTCCCAACATAGCAGTGTACCCATATAACTGCTTTAACAGAAAATCAGCTATGGTATATCAGTCGACCAGGCAATCTCAGGGGTGTAACATAGAAATTCCTCACACATTGTGCATCTCTCTTCGTGCAGGATAACAGTGTACATATTTATGCTGTTGATTGTGTGATGAATGACTGACTCCTCTCTGTCTAGTGACCTGTGTGGCTCAGTGGACTAGGGAAGTTAGCATGGGTGATGGTGTCGATGGTTCTAATCTGGAATTACTCACATCTTTTGCACATGAGGTAGTACTACCTGTCATATCTCTCAACCTCTTAGTGCAAGAAATCTGGACAAAGCCCAAAAGATTGGGGGACAAAGGCCCAAACATAGGGACAGATATTAAATATTATTCCCATAAACCTAGAAGGTTGCTGAAATTAAAGGTGTTGCATTGTTGCATGTTTTCTGAAGGATGTAAAGTCTGAAACACAAATGTTTGTCTGTATTTAGTATAATGTAGTGTCATGAATATTAAACAATTCACCAGAAGGCCACAAATTTATGAAGAAGAGACCAAACATGTGAGGCAAAACTCTGGACACTGTGAAAATCAGGCAGTTGAGAGGTTTGCAGACTGTCAGTCTGTTGGTGGTGTAACATTACCAACCTCAGTAACATATTAAGTGCAGCGCACAACTGGGGAATGCTGTGGACATTTTGAGTGAAGTGCAGTACTGCAGAAACACAGGCAGATGTTAATGTCTGTAACATACAAAATCCCAGACTGGAGAACAGGTAGGTGGGGCCTGGAGTCACTTTATAAGTATTAACAGTCCCACTGGGGCATGCCCATACACTTAGTTAAAATGAGAGCAATTTTGTTGCCCCTTCCTCAAAATGACCTGTTATGTATAAATGTCTATCCATACAGACATATACATATACATATCCGTCTGTCACTGCCTCTCTCTCGCACATGCATAGTATATCAATCGCTATGTAGTATGAAATATATATATATATATATATATATATATATATATATATATATATATATATATATATATATATGTATATATATATATATATATATATATATATATATATATATATATATATATATATATATATATGTATATATAGCTATACAGTGGATATAAAAAGTTTACACACCCTTGTTAAAATGCCAGGTTTTGTGAGACCACAATAAATCATTTCAAAACTTTTCCCACCTTTAATGTGACCTATAACCTGTACAATTCAATTGAAAAACAAACAAATCTGTTAAGGGAAAAATATAAAAAATAATAAAATGTACAATAAGCAGGTTGTATAAGTATGCACACCATTAAACTAATACTTTGTTGAAGCACCTTTTGATTTAATTACAGCATTCAGTCTTCTTCGGTAGGAGTCTATCAGCATGGCACATCTTGACTTGTCAATATTTGCCCACTCTTCCTTGCAAAAGTGCTCCAAATCTGTCAGATTTCGAGGGCATCTTTTGTGCACAGCCCTCTTCAGATCATCCTACAGATTTTCAATTGGATTTAGATCTGGGCTCTGGCTGGGTTATTCCCAAACTTTAATTTTCTTCTAGTGAAGTCATTCTTTTGTTGATTTGGATGTATGCTTGGGATCATTGTCATGTTGAAAGGTGAAATTCCTCTTCATCTTCAGCTTTCTAGCAGATGCCTGATGGTTTTGGGCCAAAAGTGACTGGTATTTGGAACTGTTCATAATTCCCTCCACCTTGACTAAAGCCCCAGTTCTAGCTAAAGAAAAGAAATCCCAAAGCATGATACTGCCACCACCATACTTTAACGTGTGGATGGTGTTCTTTCAGTGATGAGAAAAGTTGTTTTTGTGCCAAATGCACCTTTTGGAATTGAGGCCAAAACGTTCAACCTTGGTCTCATCAGACCATAACACATTTTTCCACATGCTTTTGGGAAACCTGATGTATTGTTTTGCAACTTTCAGCTGTGCCTGGATCTTTTTCTGTGTAATCAGAACCAGGGCCAAAATACAAAAGGCAGGGGAGTATCTATATTCATCAAGGATACTCACACCTCCAGATTAGTGGCACAGCACGATGCTTCAGAGATTATCCACGTGCAACTAACAATGGGCAAAACTGCAATTCAAATTGTAGATTGCTACAGATCATCCATCATGTCCCAGGACCCCCATTCCACATTTCTGGAAACACTGGGTAACATAAAGTTCCTACCAAATGCCCTAATATTGGGTGATTTCAACTACCCAAACATTAACTGGGAAAACTATTCAAGTACTAACTCCCTTGCCCAACATTTCCTAGAATTTATAAACTCAAACACCCTGTAACAACTGGTCAACACTCCCACCAGAGGTGACAACATATTGGACCTGGTCGTCACCAACATGGGTGACCGGTGTTCCACACTGGAGGTCAATCCCTCACTGGTTAGATCTGACCATTAACAAATCACTTTGGATATCTACATTCCATCCCCACCACCAGACAAGGAAACCACCATGAAACACTTTTCAAAAGCAAACTTCACGTTACTTAAGACGGAGGTGGAAAGTTTCAAAGCCCCCATGCTAAAGGATAATGCTGTCCAAGCTGCAAAATTCTTTACTAATGCATTCTATGGGCACCTACAAGAATACAAGGATTGTGCTATCCCAAGCAAAACCAAAACTCACTCCTCTAAGAAAAGGAAACCAGTCTGGTGGTCCCCTGCCATAAACAAGCTATACAATAGAAGGAGGAAACTAGTACAGAAAAGAGTAAAAGCCCAAGAAGGGAAGACATCCCTGATCAGTATCAGCAAGAAACTATGATCCCTCATAAAATCGTCCAAGGTGAGCTTTGAAGGAAAACTTGCCAAGGACTTCAAAGATAACCACAAGGCATTCTTTAGCTATGTCAAGAATCTAAGTGGCAATACTCAGATCTGCTCGGAGTTAGTGCAGAATGGCACAAAATACACTGAACCAACCGATATTGCCAACATCCTGGCAGACAGGTTCAGTGCAAACTTCACCCCCTCTCACCCCCAAAAGGGCCCATAATCATACCAGAAGAATGTAGAGCCCCTGAAATCACAGACACTCAGGTTAAAATAGCCCTCTCCAAAGCCAAAAACACAGCATCAATGGGACTGGACGGTGTCCCATTCTGCATCCTACACAAGCTCAAAGATGAACTAACCCCTCACCTAAACACACTGTTCAAACTCAGCCTCTCCACAGGCTACATACCCATAGAGTGGTGCACAGCAACGGTTATTCTGCTCCACAAAGGTGGAGCCACAACAGACCCTGGGAACTATCGCCCTATAAGCCTGACTAGCTTGGTCTGCAAGGCTATGGAGCACATCATCATGGAACTCATTAACAGAGACATTGGGAACCTCCAAACACTGGACCCTATCCAGTTCGGCTTTGTTAAGGGCAGATCATGCCTCCTAAACCTGGTGGACTTCTTTGAGACAGTTATCAAAGCTATAGATGAGGGAAAGGTGGTACACACAGCCTACCTAGACTTCGCAAAGGCCTTTGACACCATTCCCCATTCTGGTATTATAGACAAGCTCACCAGCCTGAACATAAACCCCTATGTCACAAGATGGGTTGCCAATTGGCTCATGATCAGAACCCACATGGTGAGAGTTGTGGGAGCTAGGTCTGATTCTAAACCGGTTACAAGTGGTGCTCCCTAGGGCTCAGTCCTAGGACCCCTCCTGTTCAGCATATACTTCTCAGAGGTACAGACAAGCACAGGAGGACTATAGCTGACCAAGTTCACAGATGACTGCAAACTAGGGACTATAATTGACTCATCGGCTGACACAGACATCCTCCAAAAGGGTCTCACTGAGATGGATACCTGGTGTCAAAATCATGCTCTCAAGCTAAATGCCAAAAAGTGCATAGTTATTCCCTTTGGAAATAACAAAGTATCCACAAACTACCACATAGGTGGTAGTCCCCTAAATATGGAAAACGTAATAAGGGATCTGGGGACCCAAGTAGATAGTAATCTCTCCTTTGATAATCACATTGCCAAAGTGGTTAGAAAATCCTTCTATGTGGCCCACCTAATCACAAAAGGGTCTGCATCCAGATCTACTCATCACTCATCAGACCCATCATAGAGTACAACACCCCCATTTGGGATGTATCTTACAAGACACCTGCAACAGCTGGAAAGACCACAGAAGTACCTCACCAAGAGGATCATTGGCCTCAAACAGATGCCCTATGCAGCTCGACTGAAGAAACTCCAGCTGTACTTGGTTGCATATCGCCTGCTCAGAGGTGATCTCTGCCTGACATACAAGGCCATGTCCAACCCAGAATTGATGGACATGCTCCACCTAAAGAAAACCTTATCCCCTCGAGACACATGCTCTAGGGATCTAAACCTCACCACAACAATAAATAGGATGTGCTGGAGGGACAGATTCCTGTCCCAGAGACTTCTCATGCTTTGGAATAAGATTCCAATCTACATTAGGCAGAGCTCTTCACTAGCACTCTACAAGAGAAACCTTGATGAGTGGATGGGAAACCCTGGGAATCACTTCAGTGGCTCTGCTGGACAGAGGCATAGGGAACTAATCTAAGGGGGCGGCGAAATCCAACACATTCTGGCTAGGCTTATAAATGCCTTTGGGCAGATAGCCTAGTACCTACATATGAACCTATAAGAAAAGGCTACCATCTTGCAACCCTGCCCTATAGCCCAGACATATGGTGAATATCTGAGATTGTTGTCACATGTAGTACACAACCAGTACTTGCCAGAAATTCCTGCGGCTCCTTCAGTGTTGCTGTAGGTCTCTTGGCAGCCTCCCTGACCAGTTTTTGTCTTGTCTTTTCATCAATTTTGGAGGGACTTCCAGTTTTTTGCAATGTCACTGCTGTCCCATATTTTCTCCACTTTTTGATGACTGTCTTCACTGTCTTCCATGGTATATCCAATACTGTGGAAATTGTTTCCACCATTCTCCTGACTGATACCTTTCAACAATGAGATCCCTTTGGTGCTTTGTAAGCTCTCTGCAAACCATGGCTTTTGATGTAGCAGGCCACTGAGTAAATTTCAGGAAAATCCTACTACTACAGATGAACTTTATTTGGGGTTTATCAGAGTCTCTTTAATTGGTGGTAGGTGTGTACTCAAGAAGACTGAATGCTGTCATTAAATCAAAAGGTGTTTCAACAAAGTATTACTTTAAAAGTGTGCACACTTTTGCAACCAACTTATTGTATGTTTTTTATTTTTTATATTTTTCCCCTAACACATTTGTTTGTTTTTCAATTGAATTGTGCAGGTTATAGGTCACATTAAAGGTGGGAAATGTTTTGAAATTATTTGTTGTGGTCTCATTTTTTTATATCACAAACAGCTGGCATTTTAACAGGGGTGTGTAAACTTTTTATATCCATTGTATATATTTAAATAATACATAGATGCCCCTGATATATCAGCATAACACATATACATATCATACACACACAGCTACATTTATATATACATCCCTGTTATATACAGAAATATGAGTGTAGATGTCTGTATTGTCCAGCATACCCTAATAATGGTGAGTAAATCTCCACTATCACACTGTTGCTTAAAGGATCCAAGCTAAGGGCACAATAGTACATAATCCACTTACCTACAGACCCCTGTGCCTGCTGGATGTTATCACATAGACAGACACAGGTGAGCAGGTGGTTTAATGTAAAATGTTGTCAACACACATATGGACGGGCATATTGTCCCTGCCCACAGGTTTGCCTGTGTAACTGCAAGCAGCCATATATGCCCATACAGGTAACTGTACACACATAGCTAGGATAAAAACATTTATCTTACTGCTAGGATACTAGATGCAGTACAAAACAATATCACTCTGCAGGCCACAGATGCTGTTCAGCACAAGCCTAGTTTGTGTAATGCACAAGTACTTTACCTGCAATCACATGTACAGCAGACTTAACCTGTGGCATATGTGCTAAATGCTGTGATCTATAGTGTATAAGACTAGATAGGTAGGGGTTCTAATCTCACTCCAGCCTACTTGGTGTGTGTCTGTGCATGTGTGTGTGTGTGTGTGTGTGTGTGTGTGTGTGTGTGTGTGTGTGTGTGTGTGTGTGTATTCCCTGCAAAACTATGGACATGCCCTCATGGGATATCCACCTGCAATGGTTATGCACTTTTTGGGGCTGTAACTTGCTGCTGGCTTCTAAACTGCCCTCTTATATGTGGCCTAATGATGATGTCAACTACCTTAAAACTACCAGCTGACAGTGTAGTATCAGACATAAGCTGTGGTGCATGTGATAAGTATTGTAATCTGCAGTGTATAAGACTAGATAGTAGGGGTTCTAATCTCACACCAGTCCACTTGGTGTATGTTTCTGTGTGTGTGTGTGTGTGTGTGTGTGTGTGTGTGTGTGTGTGTGTGTGTGTGTGTGTGTGTGTGTGTGTGTGTGTGTGTATTCCCCTGCAAAACAACAGACATGCCATCATGAGCTATCCACCTACAATGGTTATGCACGTTTTGGGCCTGTAACTTGCTGCTGGCTTTCAAAGTGCCCTCTTCTATGAGGCCTGATGATATCAGCCACCTTAAGACTATCAGCTGACAGTGTAGTATCAGACATGCGATAACTACTGTGATCTATAATGTATAAGACTAGATAGGTAGAGGTTCTAATCACACTCCAGCCCACTTGGTGTTTGTGTATATATCAATATTGCATAACTTGTTAATTAGACATAGGTAGGATTTTGCAGTGTTTTATTTCTAGTGGGTGATGTGGACCCCCAAAGGACTGACCGCAACAAGGCCTCCCTATATCATTAAGCATAATATGACCTAGACTGAAAGTACTAGCAAACATGAGGTATGTCGCGTGCAACACATACTGTGATATGTAGTATGTACCATTACACAGGTAAGTGTTCCCATCTACATACAGCCAACTTGCAATATGCCTGTGCTTTGGTGTGTCCTGTACACAGTGACTGGAAGTGGTGCTACCCCCACCATAGCCATGTTTGTATGTGAGCCTGTTAGAGCATTGTACATCATGTTATGGAACCATAGGATGTTTGAACTGAACTAGAATAATAGCCATACAGCCCTCACAATCATAGACATTGTCATACCTGTAGTTACAGGATTAGCACATATTGCCACAGACCAAGAGGGACACAGGCAGACACCTGTGTTGAGATGAGATGGTCACCCAACCAATCAGACAGATGGTATGTGCTAAGGTGCACTGAGGTGCTCTGTGTGCCATTAGGCAGGGATCTGTTCAAGGGTGTGTTTCAGTCTGGTAGACAAATCTCTCCCACAAGCATGTAGTACTAACATCACATACTAGGTTAATGTCCTTACAGTGAGTCATCCATCTACTATGCTTCCTACAGATAGGCAACATATGCAATCAAGCAGGGTCACACATTGCCCTGTATGCAAGGCACAGATCACCTCTGAGTACTTTATATGTCACAGGCAACAATGGCACCAATTGCAGATGATCCCCATTGAACACATACTGAAGATGTGAATTGTCCTTGTGAGGGACCATATTGTTCTGTGCAATTGCCAGTACTGATTGGAAAGGTACATCAACAAATGACCATTACACTCAGATATTGGCATGCTTAGGGAAGGGTACATGGAGGTTATGAGTATGTCACTTACTGGAGACTGTGGCCTCAGCTATTCCATTTGATCTCTGGCATAACACTGTAGAGACATGATGATCTGAGGCACATTAGGTATAAACTTGTGTGGCCAGGTCTGTGTGTCCAGTTTGCTCACCCCTGAATATGTACTGCACATGTTGCAACTGATGTGCTGCTTACCATAGTCATAGGTGATGGAAATGATACTGCATATATATTCGCTTGGGGTTTATGGCCATTAGTATGTCAACAGGCATTTCTTCATCAATACTGTTTTGTAGGCTACTGACATAACTCAAAGACTCTATTAATGCTCAAAATGTGCAGGCATTAGCCAACATTGTTAGCCACAGTCATTCAGTAGACACGTGTATTGTGATTACATGGATTCCAAGCAGTAGAGGACCAAGGACTGCACCCTGTTGTGCACTGCTGCTTGCAGATCATGTATTGGAGGCAGATGTCCCTATGTTGTGTATGTGTGCCATCAATGGGCCACTTAGTGACCCCTACAATGACAGCATCATGGATGCCTAAGTGGGTGTCTTGTAAATGTTACCTAAGCAGGGAATATAGTCAAATGGCTTGGTTCACTCTGGGGGTTGTACATCCTGATGTACCCTCATTCAGGTCCTTGGCAACTGCCTCGGCAATGTCCACCATTTATAACAGTCATGCTCTCTCTGTCAAGCATGCAAACTGTGTACAGTCAACTGTGTGTAAATCACATATATGTGTGCTGAGCATCTCCATGATGGTTGCCCCTACAGGCATAAAGATATATATACTTAGACAAAGAGGTCTATAGTTATGTTGGTCAGTGGATGCACCATGTTAGTGAGGGTAGAACAGTTGCCATTGCCCACTCAGCTGGTGTGCTGCCAGTGGTGTCAGTGTGATTGCAAAGGTTTCCCAATGGTGTTAGTAATCCTTGTGAGATCACATGAGGAGTGCAGTCTGGAATGTTAGTATGTGCAACAGATGCTGTGTATGGTCCATTGAGAGTTACAAACTGCTGTATAAATATGGGAGTCATGGGACAGGTTGTAGAATGTCATGTGTCACATGTGGTGGGGACAAGGGAGGAGTGTAGTTGTTGTAGACAGTGTGGAATGCAGGTTAGGTATGGGTACAGACCCATCATACGTGCCATCATGATGTCTGAGGTCAGTGACATTCTGGGCCTGTCCTTTGAGGTTACACATGTAAGTACACTGTGTGATGTGGTTCTGCTTTGTGTGAGTGGCTAATGTTGTCACTTACCATATCTACACAAAATCACAACAATACTATGTGCTTCATTTAGCTGAGGAAGTTGTGCCTGCATTTTAGGGAGGCACCCTCACCCCAACTATCACACAGCAATGTTCACTGTTATTGCACAGCCTGCTAACGACAGTTGTCCACATCTCAGGAGCATGGTTCATAGGTGTGTACTAGGCTAATGGCCCTTTACAAGCCTAGTCCATAGGATTACATTGTGCCAACCAACCTTAGTTCCTAGTACCTCTGTCGAGCAGAGCCAATGGAATGACCCCTGGGGAAAATTTTCTATTTCCCATCCACTCATCAAGATTTCTCTTGAAGAGGGCCAGTGAGGTGCTCTGCTTGACATGTATGGGAAGTCTATTCCATAGCATGGGCAGTATCTGGGTTATGAACCTGTCCCTCCAGCATGTTCTGTTGATTGTGGTAATGAGGTTGAGGTCTCTGGAGTGTGTGGTGTGGAGGGATTGGGGTTTCTTTAGATGCAGCATTTCTAACAGAGCTGGGTCAGACATGGCTTTGTAAGTCAAGCAGAGATCGCCTCTAAGTAGGTGATATGAGACAGACAATAGTTGGAGTTTTTTGAGTCTATCCATATAGGACAAGTGTTTAAGGCCTAGGATCCTCTTTGTGGGGTACTTTTGCAGCCTCTCCAGTTCTTGCAGGTGTCTAGTGAAGTACATGCCAAATGGGACATTGTACTTGATGACTGGCCTAATGAAGGAAGGGTAAAGGGAGACAATGACCTCTTTCTTCCTGAATGCAAAACCCTTAGTAATGAGATGTGACACATAGAAGGACTTTCTGACCACAGTGGCAATGTGGTGGTCAAAAGAAAGGTTGCTGTCAACCTGTGTTCCTAGATCTCTTATAACACCTTCTGTGTTCAGTGGACTACCATCGATGTGGTAATTCAAGGGAATTGGGTTTTTCCCAAGGGGGATGATGACACTTTTTTTGGCATTGAGCTTAAGCCCAAGGTTCTGACACCAGTCATTGGTCTCATTGAGGCCTTTCTGTAGGATGACGAGCTTGTTTACCACCTGTTCCATACAGCCAAGTTCATGCAGTTGTCATGCTGCTAACATAATGCATGGGTGTAGAGCTCTGCATACTTGCCTGTCCCATCTGCAGGGGGATGTGCAGTCATGCTATGTCAACCATCCCACAGGAGGTCATATGTGGTTTTCTTGACATATATGTCTGTATTGTCTGCAAGGGGGAGGTATGTGCTGGTAGTTCCAGAGAACATGATCTGTGGCTAGATCCCACCAGGTAGGACCTCACATCGTGGGGCTGTCGTGGTCACCCATATTGGTAAACACATGATGCAATATGTCGGTTCCCCATATGGGGATGTCATGGCACTGCTCCAGGGCATTGTAGGTAAGGACCTGGACCATCCTTTGGCAAGTGAGCCGCAGCATGACTAAGCAACACAGTGTGTACATATTATACTTTCCTAATGTGTTTGTGCTCTGTACAGATACCTTGCATGACTCTTTTCCTGCAACATGCTGGCAGTAACTGCAATAATTACATGCACAGAGGACAACTAGCATGTAGTGCCAAGCAGTGTCCCCAGATCTCTGAGTCATGTCACCTGAAATGCTATAATAGGGTTAGCATGGATACAAGCACTACCACTGTCATACACCTACTGACACTGGACCAAACACTGTTACCTTTGCTGAAGGCCAGATCATGCCTACCGACTGTAAACATCAGAGCTCATTGACAGTTACACTATGCAATGGATGTCAGACATAAGTCTCACTCCACTAACCATGGCCTGATAATGTGTATGACAATATTAGGCCAGCAGGCCATGCTGGAAACTGTGTAGGTCATGTAAAGAGTGTTATATCAGCTGGTGGAGAGGCAAGTGTCTGACAGTCATACTCAGGGAACATAGCAGTGGGAGACCTATGCTTCAATGACATCAGTCACCAGTGGAGATCATTATTGGTGTACCTCTTCTACCTGTTCCCTCTCTACAGTCATAGTGACTGTCACTGATATCTGGCAAAGTACATTAGCAGGTAAGTGCATATCAGGTACTGTCATAAAATCCCACGCAGAACCAACAGTTGTCCAAGGTGACCAAAGACGCAGTCAGTTGTCTGAGTCACTGACAATGACTAACTGCCAGTGACTGCACAATACTATCCTGTGAGGATTCATCCACCCCTGCAAAATATTGTAATGTCCGCACACCACACACAGTAGAGCCATTACACATGGAGTTATGAACACAGAGAGTAATGTAGCCTTTAACTGCCACTGGTCAGAAAGATGTGTATGCATTCACTGTTGTACAAACAATATCAACAGGTTTGGGATGTTAATCCCAGACTGGCACTGGTATACTGAATGTGGCAGTCATCACACCTATCATTATATGCAATGGCACCCTTGCCATGTCACTACACAGGCATATCATACAGCTCTAGCAGCCACACAGGTTCCATGATACACCAATACACAGTGTAGATAACATGTCCTATGGAGTCCATGTCATGACCATACATGTGTAGTCTTTCTCCAAAATGCTTTGGCTAGGATGCGTATGGTGCCATACAGGGAGGTGTCAGTTCCCACTGTGTGCCTCCTGCATATCCATGACAGGACTAACACATCTTACCTGTTCTACAGACTGAAAAAATCTGTGTGGTATGTATAGTACATGCTGGTGAGACAGGTATGTAACATAGGCAGTACACCTTACAAGAAACAGGCCCCGCATGCATGTAAAGCACATATCTGCTGTGATACACATCATGTGGAGATTACACATTGGGATGCAGAACATGACAACAATAACTGTTGTCGGACAATGGTTGGTACTGGACACAGGATATATGTAGATAGGCCTTCTCCATCAGCACAGCTTGTAGATGTATTAGTTCCCACAATCCTGGTGGCACTTATCAAAGGTAGCAGACCTTCTCACAGATTAGAGATGTATTGTCCTTGTTAGCCTGTTATACACATTTGAACCTATGGAGCCATGCAGTTATAGTGCTGTACCTTGATGAGGACATATTACTGCTGTGCTGACATGCTATCCTGTGCTGCTGTAATTCCACTGTCTATCTATAAGTTATCACAACAGACTCCTGTAAAAGAAATATAAACAGGTCTGTAACACACCTGTCATTCTGTAACTATACAGCCAATACAACATCATACAACATAAGGTACACAATCTCATGACAAATGCCATCATACAGTATCTGCTGGTAACCACTACTAGTGGCATGGTGAACCAACACTGCATTACACAAGTACATGTTAGCTAATATAGTCACCCTGTGCATCAGACACATAGCTTCATTTCCCTTCATCAATGGTGAGGATGACAGGGACATAGCCCAGGTATCATCACTTGCACAGGGTGTTGTGTGGAGGGTGCAGGAGGCCTAGGCTGGCCCAGATGGTAGATAGCATGTGTGTGAGTCAGGAGGGGAACGTGTAAGTTGAGCCATGGAGATGTGCCATGTGTGCCTGTAGGTAACCTGTATTTGACAGTGATGTGTGAGTGTGTGCTTGTACACAGCCACGCTCAGTGCTAGCCCTACATGTGTGCATATTGTACAGCTTTGGACCATACATGGTAGCTTTGACATTTCACTGTCTACAGCCCCAAACATGAGAACTGGCTCTGCCAGGAGTTGCACTGGCATCTCCATGCCCAAGTCAGAAGTGGTGCTAGTATCTGATGGTGACTGCTGTCTGCTGGGACTATGTCCCCCAAGGGAATGCCAAGGACCATGAACCCATGGCTTGCCACATTGTGGTGTGGACAGCACACTCCCCTCTGTAGGTCTGGATGTACTGCCACTATGGGAGCGTGAGTGTGCATGGCCACATGAACTCTCAGCAGATGGGATTGCTGACCTATGTCCACAGGTCTGATGCTCAACTCCAACCACACATTCCAAGGCAGACAATGTGTAGTCCAAGACAGACACCATCTCAGTCCACTGTCTGTCCACTGCATCAGTGAACTTATCCAGGGTGTCCCCAATGTGGCGGAGGTAGTCACAGATGTCTGACTGTGCTGCATCCATAACCCAAAGCATACGTCTGGTGTTCCATTCAGAACATGCCTGCATCTCCATGATGGCCCAAAACATGCACCAAGTGACCTGTGATGTGACACCTACAACAGGTGGTGGACTGACAGCAGGCCTCCTAGAAGCACCCCTGTCAATCTGCTTGTGTGAGACCTCGCCAGCTCTCTGGCTATGGCCAGAGTCTACACTTACTGGAGCCATAGTTGCCACACTTTCCTGTTCAATGTCCCCAACATTTGACTGTCCAATATCTGTGGTTTCTGGGGACAGTGTATGTGTAAGCATACAGAATGGGTGCAGTGACAATGGGGGCAGAAAAGGGATGCCTACCTCTGGGACAGATTCAGCCCCCAACACCCCCACCTGTGCCTCCCTGTGGCCACCATCATCATTAGAGTCTGAAGAAACACTGGCATCAGATTGTATAGGGGAGAGATACCAACCCTCATGATCGCCTGCAATAAGAAAGAAAAAAGCAATACATTAATACCTGCACTATTGTGTACAAAAAGCCTCCAAGACTCATAACAATGAATACCCACAACTGGATTAGTGGTCAAACAACTTTCTTCTCTGCTTTTGTCCACAAAGCACTTCCTCAGAGCAAAATACAAATTCAGCTCAGAACGTTTATAACAATCACTTGAAGTAAATCAAGTAAAACATGACCAGCAATATTTCCCTTTTAATTAATCATTATGACACTATACTTGAAAAAAAACACATAAAATTCCAGTACAACTCTCTTAACAAATATATGGAAATACACATTTCACTGACTAATGTATTTACCTTCAACCTGCTGTATTTTAAAAAGCATTTTAGATTCCTTGCCTCGTTTAAACCAGGAGCCTTATCTGCAATTAATTGTTACTGCCAAAGTGTATCTGTTTGTTGAGCTACACTCCTGTGACTACCCTTTCTAGAAATCTTAGGTGGTACCTGTTCCAAACTGGAATTTATAAACATCCTATGCTGTTTACACACATAGTTATGTTTGCATAAGGCATTATTCTGGCCCTTAACCATACTAGAATATAATTGTTCCTTAAACAAACAAGTGGCATGCTTACCAGGAGCAGGACCATGGCCTTGGGTAATACCTGATGGACCTGTGAAAAGTTGAGGGTGGGTTAATGTCAGTACCACCGCATGTTGCAGCACAAGGTAATATGTCCATATATCTCACGTTTACAGTAGCTACTGTGTTACTTGTTGCATCGGTCACAATCTGAGTATGAGTGTATAACTGAGCTTATATCCTCCACAAAGAACAAAGACCTGACACTAACATAAAAGTATCTATAGCCTGACACACTGACTGCTATAGTATTACAGTTCTGATCACCGTAAGCTTAGCTGCACACTAATCAGCTGTGGAAACTGTGGCACCCACCTCCACGATGTATGGTGTGATGGATGCCTGGGAGCTGTTGTGTGTGCCTAGGTATGCCAGGAATTCCTCAGTGGCCAAGAGTGGTTGTTCCACTGAAGGCCTTCCACCAGTGACAGCATGATCCCTGGCTACATGCTGCCTTTCCTTGTGCAACATTTATCATGTCGGTTGCCTGGTGTCAAACCTGCTCATATGTCCTGCCCTGCTGGCCCATGCCATTCACATCACAGACAAGGCTTACCCACAGTGCAGCCCACTTTACTCTGCTTTGTCTCCCCCTGGATAGTAGGATGTGATGATGTTGCCTTAGTGCTTGCAGTATAATTTCATTCTCCACATCTGAGAAGGGTGCATGGCATCTACAGTTCATAATTCCTGAAAGACAACAAAAGGGGAACACATTACAGGATCACATATGTGGACATACACTATGTACAGATACAGCAAGGCCAAAATGGACTAACCACTGCTTGCTCACACATGTCATACTCCACAGTGTGCAAACAAACAAAGTGTGTGGATACACCTGAGATAGGAGCAATAATCAGGTATTCTCCTGTGTGCCATGACAGCTACTGCTGTATTACCATACACCCAACACTCAGGGTGTTGTGTGTCCCCTATGAGCAGCTCCTCAATAATGTCATACGAACAATGCAACACGAATAGAATATGCTATTACAACCACTATAAAGGGACAGTCCAATGACACCAGTGTGCTACAATGACAAAAGACAATGCACTCTTGATGATTTGTACATCCTGTGTAGTTGTAAGACAGCAGGAGATCACTGATGTTATTATCACAGGTCTAAGACAGGCCTAATACTGTAATCACTATTCCCTGTAAGTCTATTCACCCATCTGCAACCTGTTGTACACAAAAACATTTACATACCTGATGGAGTGCAATACTTCTCTGTTGATAATTAGTGATAGTATAGTTGTCACACATGTTCTGTGTAAGGAAAGTCTCATGCAGAATGGTTCCCATAGCCAGCTGGCAGCTGCTTGCCTTTTAACCAAGCTTCAAAGCAGCAGGTGATTACCTCTAAACCAATCTGTGGTTCTGAAATACTAATTGCAGCCAACACAGCTGATTTGCACTATCACCAATCAATGACATGCAATCACTGTAGAATATATAAGGCGTTCATGTAGATTAGGGCCCATTTCTGATATGTTCTGCTGGACATTACTGGGGTGAGGATGCTACATCGTCATACCGGGTAGGTCTGCATCAGACACCTTTACATAGAGATGGGTGTGCTACAGACTGCAGCTACTGCTGCAGGTAACAGACATAGGCAGACTGTGTGAAGACTTTGGAGGACAACAAGCTGTAACAGTAACTGTGTGAGCTGTGTCAGCCTTGATATGGAGCCAGGCACAGAGTGAGAGTACCCTCTACACTCCAATGAAGGCATGTGTTTAAGGTAGGTATGTTAGGCAATGGTATCAATAACAGAGTACTAGGCAACGTTTGGTGGGGTCTATATTATATCATCGAAATCTACAAAGATCGAATGTTATAATATCGAACCCTAAACACCAAAATACGAAAACATCGAACAGTCAGAATAGCGATTTTGTTCCCAGGGAAAAAATTCGCTATTCAGAGAAACATACACACAACACAAACACACACAAAAAACAGCAATCCACACACATACACTTAAAATCCTACACCTAAACCTAAACTAAACATTTAAACTAAACTTTACATACACTACTAGCTATCCACTTTCCTTAACCCAACCCTAACCCTAAGGTCCATCACTATCGCACCCTCACCTCACCCGCGCCCTAACCCTAACTCACCTAACCCGCCCCCTAACCCTAACCTGCACACAACCGCAGCACACTTACCTGACCCGCGCCAAAACCCTAACTCACCTAACCTGCCCCCTAACCCTAACCTACACACAATCGCACACTTATCTCACCAGTGCCCTAACCCTAACATCCATATATATATATATATATATATATATATATATATATATATATATATATATATATATATATATATATATATATATATATATATATATGTCCACCATTTGGTCATCTGCCAGGCCATGTATTACAGTTTGGTAGTAATTTGCAGCATGTATGAGGGCAGTCCTTGTTACAAGCAGGGACTTCAAATGTGTATGTTCGTTGTTCAGCTGTGGTAATCTGCACTATGACTCTGAAAGGATTATGTGGTGCACTCTGATATTAGTGACCCTCATTTGCAGTACCTGAGTTGACATTCTCTGTGAATGCATCTTACTGCATGATATGACAATTTATGCAAATATACATTTGCTAGAGGGATATGTCAAGTGTGTTCCTACCTCCAGGCCTGTGACTTCCATCAGTTAAAAGCAGTCAATTCATTTGACATGCATTGTTTGGATAAAGAGTGTATGACTCTGTCAATAATTGCTGATTTCACAATACTGAAAATTCAGTGCTACACATCATTGGATTTTAACCCAGGACTGTGTGTGGAAAAATGTACTGCTTATGAGGCATTTAACAGACTGAGGTGCTGAGTCACTACTGCAGATGGTATATTTGCAAGACATATGTGCACACCTACAAGCTGTGACAATCATGTTCTACATCCATCAGTATGTGCAAGGCTTTATATGGATATATCTCATCTTTCTGCACCAGGGTCCTAGTTGCACATGTATTTTGCCATTAATGCCTTAGTAGGTGTCTTTCTACATGTTGCTGATAAAAGGGCACATGTGCCTGCTATTAGAAGCCTCACTTACATCCATTATTATGTCTTTGGCTTTGCAGCGGTGTACTATAGCACCAGAGTCTCAGGAACACTCCCATGTTTCCATTAAGTTTTATTCAAGTTTGCTTGGCATTGTGCGCTGAAACGTGCGTAATGACTGTAACTGGCAATCTCTATTTTTTTAAAGCAACTATTTTTAGTAAGAGTTGATGGCATGGCAGGTTAATGCACTGGCCTGCAGGTGCGATGGCCTTGGGTTCGAAACATGCAACGTGTGTTTATTTTGACATGTGTAACAGAATTTTAAGGACACATATAATCAATATAGATCTATTTAGCTTAGCTAAGTTGCACTATGTGGCACACTGCTCCACATCTCGCTAGAAATTATAAAGAAAAGAAAATGGAGATATAGGAAAATGGTGAAATGGGGTGAAAGCAGGGGCAAAAACATAGTGGAAGGCAGGTAGGAATATGCAGGAAGTGTGTAGGAAAGAACCATAGCTATGCATTTCTTGTTCAGCAACAACTGTGCACTTTGACAGAATATGTACATGGATTTGAACTCTTACCCACAGAGATAGGGGTGAGGACAACATAACTATGTTGTCAAGCCTATTGGACCAAATTACTTGTGTCCAGTGGACACGTGGGTGAAATGGCGAGCTATGTATGGGGCAATATGTTTTTTTGGACAGGTGCCCATTTTTTTAAAGTGTGAATGAAATGTTGGGGAAGGGAGATAGGTACGTCTGGGGGTTAAGTTGGCTAGGTGAGGATACATTTTCAGACAGAGAAGATAGACAAGACAGCAGACAATGGTGGTGTGTGATGAGGAGGGTGAACACCTTGGATAGGGAAGATGTTATGGAATCCAAGTCCCACCAACCCCTTATGAGTGCTCTGATGCATCACAGTATACCCAAAATATATCCAACCTCTCCCCCTGTGTTTAATCTTTTGTTCCTACTGACCTGCCTTAACCTTATATCTTGACATAAGTCATACCTACAAATAGTACTAGCTATGTTCAAAGCCTAGGTTTTGTTGTCAAGATGTAACAAATTTGTACGTTCTTATGTATACTACATTTTGTTTACTTTATTGATTATTAATTATTATAATGTGTGCATGAAAAAAAGGACCTGTGTCCAGTCGGACTTTCCTGCTAAACACATGTTAAATAAATAAATAAAAAAATATAAAATGTGCCTCCAGACAGCATCAGCATGACTCACATCCACATCTATGGAACTGTCGGCACTGCTACCTCACTGCCCCGAGGATGGCAGTGCTGGAGGCTGAGTACCAGGGCAAGGATGCCCCAACAGGTTTGCCAGCATGCCCTTAATCTGGTGCAGGTGGCTGTCAAACGTATGGCAGACTATCCTGTGCACCAAGACAAGCATCTCATCCCGGGAGACAACACCCGCTCCACAACCACTCCCAGAGGGGGGCTGGGTCCCGCCCCATGGCGCGCTACTACCCAATGCCACATATAATGCAGGGGCAGCAGAGGGGCACCACTAGTCTGGGTCCCACACGTGTTGGGACCTGGTGCTACGGCCGATTCAGGCAAGGTAGGGGGATCAGCCAGAACTAGTCTATCTTGACGTGCTGTGGTGATAGAGGTATAGCAATAGATTAAAGTTGGTAATAACCAAACCATTATTAGTATTAGCAGAATGGAACATGATTTTAATTCATACAAATAAATATTAAAGTATAGTATGCGTAACACAACAGTAAATAGCATAACAGTCAGTATGGTAACAGCATGCCAGTAAGAAGTAAGCCATAAGGGCAACAAAATAATTAGTTTAACAAAGTATGTTAATAGTGAATCATAATGACACATAGCAATATTACATCACATTTTGAAACAATATAGTTAGTTTAACAACATATGTTAATATTAGATCATAATAATAAATAAATAACAATAATAAACAAATGAGGATAAGGGGTGGGGAGAGAGAGAAAAACATTCCATTTGTGGCATTGCAGATTATATCCCTAAAAACACTGATAATAAATACTCTACATGTGTGTCATGTCAGTTTTGGTACAGTGACTACAATTGTCCTATACTGATGTAGCACGTACATACCTCTCAAGCTGTTAGCATGGGTCAGTATGGGCTAAGCAATAACAAATGCAGGTACATAACTACAGAGAACAGTTTTACATAATGTGGATTTATATAACTAGCAAGATGTTCTGTAAGCAGATTTGGTAATACATTGCATTCCAGGTAGTCTTTCTCTGATAATCTTGTGACAGACGGACTAGGCAGTTTCAATTACATTATGAGAAATTGTGACACTTGAGAGGCATGTTTGTGCACAGTGCATAAACTAGACAACCATCATGGCTTAGTTGGGAGGCATGGGGATAGAACCCAATAGCTGTGACAGCAGGGGATATCTGCAAATAATGTAATAACTGACTTCAGCAACTGAGTACAGACATGCAAGGAATGTAGCCATACTGCAAATAAACAGATTTATTTATGAATCAACAATGCTGGTGAGCACTTTCTTGCTACTGATTTTAAAATTCTGTGAAATCTAAACATAATATCTGCTCATAATATGGGCTACCTCACCCATATACCTTTTGTTCCTGGGGAGATAGAAAATGTGAGCATTACATGACTGATACTGAAAATTTAGTGCCACCCTCCATCGAATTTGAATCCAGGGCTGTATGTGGGAAAATGTACTGTGTACAAGGCATTTAACAGATTAAGCTACTGAGTCACTGCTGATTAATGAGTGACTGATACTGGCCTGGCGATAACCTGGAACCATACTATGAGCTGAGCAATACAAGTTACAGGACATTCTTCTTACATTCTAAAACTATTACAGTGTTATAACTGACTGCAGTGACTGTAGAACACATGCATGGAATACAACTCTACTGCATATATTAATACAGCTTTATTTTAGAATTAACAGTGCTGGTGAACACTTTATTGGTATTCCTTTGAAATATCTGTGAAGTCTAGACACAATATCTGCTGATGGAGTGAGCTACCTTACCCATATACTTTTATTATCTGAAGTAGGAGGAACAGATCGCATTATTTGACTGATACTGGTCTGGAGACAGCCTTGGACACTACTATGAGTTAAGCAATACAATTTGCAAGCCATTAGTTTTGCATTCTACAGCTATTACAGGTTAAACTTGACTGCAGCAACCTTACCATAGACAATCAATGCATACAGTTCTACTGCAACGGTTAGGACAACACAATTCTGCTGTACACCAATTTGTTTACTGTTATTGGTACTGTTTATTGTTTATTGAACTACAATTGTTTATTGTTCATTTATTCCACTACAATTCTATTTGCCCATTTATTGCACTACAGTTTTTCATTATGTATACTTTATTGCAGTAAATGCTTTACTCTTTAGATAGCATAATACATCCCTACTTACCACATTCATGGTGCAACTTGGCCAGGCGCCTGGCATGGGACTCAACATTGCAAGCCCTCTCAGCTGCAGCTGTTGAGAGAGAAGCACACCATTATGCATACCAGTTTTGTAGACATTCAGCTTGCATTTTGGTTAGACAGTGGAAATCATACTTACATACTTCTGGGGCATTCCCATTTCTTGCTGCTTGGACCCAGGTGTCCAAGGCTCCCCTCTTTCTCCTTTCCAGGTTATCATAATGGTGATGACACTGCTCACCTGTGTGAGGAATACCAGTAACACTGGTGAGTTCCCTTGCCGACCAGTCGCAGACCTTCACCTTACACTCTGAGCCCTGGAAACCACCCTGCATCAGCCTAGGTTCATGTTTTTTTTTTTACCAGGAGCCCAACCATGACCCTGGACTCCTGAATGAATGCGCGCACCTTTACCAGCACTGCCTGCCATATCAACAGTTGATTGCACTCCAATGAATGGTGCAGAATTCCTGCCAATTGTGCTTAATATAGGCTGTTTTCTCACCCTTACACATCTTTGAGCAACATCAAAAAAGCTCTGCATCACACAGCAGCATGCAAACCAGCTAAGCAGACCTGAGCGGTGCAAAAACTCACACAACTATGGTTTTAGCAAAGCTTAGCATGGCACAAATATTAGTAGCCGTTAGCATGGTTATGAAGTGCTTAGCATGGCTGAGCAGAGCCTAGCAGATATATTTCACAATTTTGTTTTAAAATTAAATAAAACTAGTTCATTAAATTGCAGACATGTTCTGCCTGCTATGGATTCAAATCCAGGACCTACTACACATAAGGCTGTAACTCTACCCATTTAGTTACTTGGATATTATGAAAACTAGTATACCTTCACATACACTGTCACATATACTACTAGGCTACTTGTTAGCAGAAACAAACCTATAATTAAATTTTTATTTATTTAGTTTATTTAACATCTGTTTACTGAGAAAGTCTAACTTGGAACAAAGCCAAATTTTAGTGGAGGCCAGGGATAAACACTCCAAATGCATGTCTTTGTACATGGGAGGAAACTGGCGCACCCAGAGAAAGCCCACATGAATGCAGGGAGGACATGTAGACTCCACACAGAAGGCACCCCAGCCAAGAATCGAACTGGAAAACCTCTTGTTGTGAGGCAATAATGCTACCACTGCACCACTGAGCCATCCGTAAATAATTAATTGCATCTGGTTTCTATTTTTAGATGTCTGGCAGTTGTCGGCAATATATGTACAAGTGGTGCTCGGTTCTGTGGCACTCCATGCCGTGCAAACGGCAATTCCAAAACAAAAAATTATAATGGAAAAATAAAATAATTAATTATGATAATTGATTACATCTGGTTTCTATTTTTACATGTGTAGCAGGTGTTAGCTGTTTATATGTAAGCGTAGCTTGGCCTTGCTGTGCTCCACGCCGCACTGCACAAACATGTAGAAAAATAATAAAATAAATAAATAAATAAAACCATATAACTTATATATTACACATTTAACACAATTCACAGCGTTTCAACAGTGGCAGGGTGTATCACAGGGAGCCTCACCCTTTACATAACATCTGACCAGACATCCACAACCACAGGTAGCCTATGCACATCTCCTTGCACTGATTCAGTATCCTTGTTCATATGCTCTCCCTCAGCAATGCACCATTATTAATATGCATGGCACACTGCCAAGGGGGAAGAGTGGTCATGTACATGGATACAGTCTGTGTAGGCTCTACACGGTGCCTACATGGAGTTTCTAAATCCTGGTGACTAATTATGAATTCAAAGCATGCTTACTCTAAACAATATAATCTTTCACCATCATGGTAAACTGTTTTTCATTAACAAGGAAAAAGATGAAAACATTTTCATGAAATGAAATAAAAAATTCATGTTGATACTGAAAGGAAAAAGAAAACTCCTGCTCACACTTTTCATCCTGTTTATTTTATTAAATGCTGTTAATAAAAGCAAGTAGCTTCTACCCCTAAATATCCAGCATGACTGAGCCAGTCTGCCCAAGTTCATCAACCATCACTTTTCCTGCAAGTGGTCCTGCTCATGTGAGGGAAAGCAAAAGTGATATTTCTTTTGACAAGTGAATAGGTACATTATATGGACGTCTTATTAATTAAGCAGCTAACAAAGAAGAGAAGTAAGCTAACATTGTAAAGATGAATAATTAGTCATGAAAATCATGTGGGAGTGGTGTTGAGAAATTCTTGCCATCTTGCAAAATGTATGCTTGCCTTTTAATTATTAACATGTCATTATCAGCAAAAGAATTACACATTTGCAAGGTAGGTTTGTAATCTGTTTGAACAACCTTTGAGATGGTTTGCTTTGTAAACAACTGAATCATCATTTAAAAATAAGCAGAATTAGGAAATATCTGAGGTCATAGGTGTTCATCAATGTATTTTAGTTGCAAGCACTCAAACTATGAAAAGAACTTTAAAACGGTTTGTCTAAACAAGGCAACTGATATATTTTCTAATATTATAGCCAAAGTCTTCCTTAAGCATTACAGAGATACCACATGTACTAATTCATTAATAGATTGTTTGGTGCAGTTTATGCCAATGTTACAGTAATCATATTCTCAGACTAACTGTGGTATTCAACAATAGTCTACAATCTAGATATATGTGTATATCTAGCTACCTGTTTAATTATCTCTCTCTCTCTCTCTCTCTCTCTATATATATATATATATATATATATATATATATATGTATATGAACAAATAATCCCTAATTAATTAAACAAGTGGTAGCAATAATCTAACTTTACATGCAGCTCTATACAGCCACTGGAGAAACATTATGGCAGCTAGTTACATTGTTTTGTTTTGTTTTTACTTTCATTAATAATTTTAAATGCATTAAAACCATAAAATTACCTTATTACTTCACAGTGCATTTATGGTGCTTAGCTTTGGCTGTTTCATCAGGCTATTGCTTTTGTTTATTGCAAGTACTGTAGTTCTGTCATCTTCAGCCACTCTTAAATTTCATTAACATCACCACAAGGAGGCTGCAGTGAGCTACCAAAAGCATGACTTGTGAAGAGACCAGAGATTTAAACACCTAATGTTCCCAATTCCATCAAAAACATTTGAAAGATTTTGAGAAGGCAATTATCCTGTGTCTACTCCTTTATTTTGCTCTCAGATAATGGCTAAAGCTTATATATTTTTCTTCCTAAACTTTAAATATTTTTTGTTCTGTATAACCTTAACCTGTTTGGGGACTAGCTGTTCTTGGTAAGTAAACATTTATTAGTCAGAGAACTCTGGTTTTAAGTCATAATATATTTTTGTCATGTTCATTTTGTGTAGAATTGCAGTATAAATGACAACAGGATAGTAAAATAAATAAAGTATTATCGTTTTGTGTTGCTTATGCAGGCAACTTTATTTGATGGTATTTAAGTTGTTCTTTGTGTCATTTTCTTTCTTTTACCTTTGGAGTGAGAGAAAATTTTAAGAATTAAATATTAAAATCTAAAAAAAATCTTAACCCAAACAACTTAATACAATGACCATTTCATAAAATGTATGTAAATATAGCTTCCACGATAAAGTACAAATTCTTCTGGACTTTGCATTATTTATTTGAGAGCTTTAGTGATCATGGTAATCATTAAAGATGTTTATAGTTATCAGAACAAGAAAAGTAACCACTAAAGCGATACTAAAAATAATGAATGTCAAATATTACCTTTCTACCCTGTTGTCTAATAGAATGGTCTTTCTTGAAAAATAGCTGTTTATTGCAGAAAATTAAGAAACATAATTTTCAAATAAACCTTCATTAAATAGATTCGGTATAAAATTTAGGAAGGCTAAGGTATTTTACAGACGTAGCATGGCACATTCTCATATCACTAAGATTTCCAAATTATTTAGAAGTAATTTTATATTCATTGCGACATTATCAAATGTATACACTAATCACAACTGAAATTGCACAAAATAAAGATGAGGAGGATATAACATCAAATGCTTTAAGCATTCATTCATATAGTGCATGTAATTAGAATTTATCTTCAAATTAATTCTATGTCTTACAATGCTACTTAAGAAAAAAAATATATATATGTATGTATATATATATATATATATATATATATATATATATATATATATATATATATATTTCTGGATTACATTCAGTGTTAAACACAGTGTGAGTTTGATGTGGGACTCCATTCAGAGTGAAACAGCATTTAATATGATCCTTGAAAGACAGTTCTGTGAATGAATTATTCTATGCACAAACCACAAGTGTGATAGGTCTGAAAGGAGGTATACAAACATGGAAATAACTCATGATCACATTGCATTTAATCACTGTAAAAATACTCAAGGCATAACTCTGAATGGGAGATGTCAGTGGTTCAATACTGACAAGGAATCCTTTTATTTAAACATAATTATAAACTCAGAAATGACAGTTGCCATATATATTGCTTACCTGCTGTAAGCAACAAAACTTATATTTATCTAAAAGATAAAGCAAAGGACTGCAGTGTTTATAAGGAATTATAGTTAACTCAAAATTGGGGTGTGACATGAACCTTAAGGGAGCAGCATGACAATGAGAAGATTACTTAATGTATCGTATTCACAGGCTCTGAATGGAGCTATAACTTATAACTCCCTCCACGTCCATCATTTGTCTTAACTGCTAGTTAGGGTTTTATAGTACTATTAATATGAATCTAGTAAACAATTCAGCAGTTTCATTTTCCATAAGATGAAGTTAGGAAGCCTAGTGTAAAGAATTTGGGCCATATAAACCATTAAGAATGTGTGGTTTTCTATGTCTCAGAGACATTAAATTGGTCAAGTTTTAATTTAACTATGCTACATTATTAATGCTTTTATCAATGGTACCAGTGGTCAACTGAATGGAATGTTGCACTGTTTAAGACCTTGGTGCTCCTCTGATTGGAAAGATGACCCTTGTCTGCTGTTGTGTCTGTGTGTGCTATTAGTTTGAACTATGGAGAATGTGTCTTTGAGGGTTTTTTTTGTATGTTATTGTGTGTGAGCATGCATGATAGTGATTGATGTGTTCTATATTATTTCAGTATAATGTGCTGTCATAAACTTTTACTTTGACTCATATATCTGTCTATCTATGCGTGTGTGTGTATGTGTGTGTGTGTGTGTGTGTGTGTGTGTGTGTGTGTGTGTGTGTGTGTGTGTGTGTGTGTGTGTGTGTGTGTGTGTGTGTGTGTGTGTGTGTGTGTGTGTGTGTGTGTGTGTGTGTCAGTCAGTAAATCACTCCCTATATAAATCAAACTTGTGAGTCACATTTGTGTTGCATGGCTAGGTTTATAAGGGCCCTAGTAGTTGTTAGCCTAGTATACATCTATGAACCTGCACAAACACACACACACACACACACACGCACACACGCACACACACACACACACACACACACACACACACACACACACACACACACACATACACAAAAAAGTTTTATTTCATGCTGCTTTTCTGAACATAGCAGAAAAAAATCATGCACTTTAAAAACCAATAGACTGAGCATCTTTTACTTTTGTCAAATTAAATAGTATTGCCATAATAAGAACAATACAAAACAGAATTTAGAAGTAGGAGTGCAATGCAGATAGTCACCAATGTAGTCCTGTTTCCAAATCTGCATGTAGGCACATTTCATGGTTCTGTGACCTAACACCATTGATTCTTGTTGAGTTCTTGGGCTATACCTCATCTTGGACCATAAACTATAAAACTAAGGAGTTAAACTAAACTGTGCTGGGACAGTCTATGCAAGTGGGGTAACATTTTTAATTATACTGAGTTCAAAAATGCTATCAGAAAGTGAATACTGTGACTACCTCCACAGCATAAAGGATGATAGCCCTGACAATTAC
The DNA here is from genome assembly GCF_019279795.1 of Protopterus annectens. Classification (NCBI taxonomy): domain Eukaryota; kingdom Metazoa; phylum Chordata; order Ceratodontiformes; family Protopteridae; genus Protopterus; species Protopterus annectens. Next base: position 674,840,054 of record NC_056744.1, on the reverse strand, counting down.
ACAGATGACCTCAGCTTGATTGCTGGCCTGAGCTTGATTAGTGCTTTGAGTGATGGATTTTTGTCGTGGAAGTAATTGGATTTTTAGCCATCACACAGACAGAAAGCAACTCATCCTGCTGAAATACTGACTCTCTCAGACAGGCGTGGGAAGTGCAGGATACAGGCCAGGTATGCAGCTTTGGCTGTGGTCTAGGTGCATTAACCTACAGTCTTCCAATGAATCATGCATATCCACTTCCAAAATGGGAGGCATTGTAGGTCTCTCATGTCAGTAAGCATGCGCACCAGTTACCTGGTATGAGAAATTAAACCATAATCAAAAAATCCCTGATGGTTTCCTCAATAACTGTTTCATGTCATCAGTCCTCACACATACCTTATGTAAACTGACGCTTGCTATGCATGTAGCAGCAAGTCTTTTTTTTTTTTTTTTGCAGGATTCAATTCAAATAACTTCTTGAATGGTGCAATGTAAACATGGGGTTCTTGTCATGCATATATTGTACAGACTCCCCCCTGACCTCAATGATTATACTAATTCGGGCTAATCTAACTAGTGTTTCTGAATACTTACATTTGCGAGATGAGAAAATAAGATAAACATTGTGCAGAGTTATACACAATGCCATGCACATACCTGAGCATCTGAGGTAAGCTTTCCAGAAGCTTGGGAAGCTAATAAGGTCAAGTTAAATATAATTGTCATCCCATTATGAACCATCATAAGCTGGAGTTACTGCTGAGTATTTTTGCTCAGTGGCAAACAGACAGAAGGATGACTGCCATGCTTCATACCTTAAAGTATCACTTGCACCATCGCAGTACAATACCTATACAGTGTTTTTTTTTTTGCTATCCATCATACAAATGTAATTCTCCTTGGTGACCATCATTGTAGGAAACATGGAAAACATGAGATGTGTTTTGGGTGCCAATTCACTTCCATTTTTCCTGACATTTTTAAAGGAGAGACTCTTATGGCTGGTGAAGGAGAAGGTGAAAGAGAAGGTAGTCTGGCATTCAGAGCACAAAGCTTATGTATGGAGAAGTCCCAAGATTTCCCTGGACATTCTTTTGAAACATCTGCATGAGGACTGTACCAGGTCTCAGTACAAGGCTGATGTCTGGAATAGTTTGGCCAAGACTGTCACCATTGCTATTAGCATACCACTCATGGAGGAATAGTGCTATCACTAATTTAGTGACCTGATGTGATACAGATATACCTCTCAACCTCTTAGATCCAAAAATCTGGACAAAGCCATAAATAATTGAGGGATAAAGGCCCAAACATAGGGACATTTTTAAATATACTGCTCTTACAAACTTAGAAAGTTGATAGAATAATAGATTTTAAATTAACATGGATTTTTTTAAAAGGATATAACATCTGAAACTCAAATGTCTATCATCATTTTCTGACTTCAGTCCTCAATGATTTGTGAATAATTTTCTAGAAAACCAAAATATATGAAAAACATACCCAAAATACATGGCAAAGATCTGAACATTCTGTGAAAATCTGGACAGTTGAGAAGAATGAGGCCTGGTCTCCTTAGCCAATGGGAGGCTAATGTTAGGGTGTGACCCCAATCTTAGCACTGTGAGTATGTCATCATATACCTATAATAAAACCCTGCCAAGTCAGGTCACTATGCCAGTCTTCATAATGTCCTTTGCTTGTGTCAGTCTCCTGCAGAGATTGAAAGGAATAGGGAGAGACATATACAAAGACTGTGGTACTTATGAAAGAGCTGCGGTAAGTACAGCTGATGTTGTTAAGGTTTTTTTTCTGTTTACCTTGTGACAGTGGTAGCAACTAAAAGTAATAGTCTATAACATATATACAGGAGGGCAACATTTGTCAATATTGCCAGTATTGGCTCAACTAACTGGATGTCGTATGACTGTGCCATTTTAGACTTTTGCTTATGCATGCCACCCCCTGTACAGGTGGATAAGTCACTCATCTTGCTCAGTCCATGTGGAGAGAGATTGTTAGAATGACTATGGTTTCAACCCCCCCCCCCCAAAAAAAATGTGTATTCTGTTTCTGTTGACTATTATCAGGTTGTATTATGAATAGGAACATAATTAGGATTAAATATTCATTACTTCTGTGTGTATCTTGCCCCACCCTCATTCTTGCTATCAGTTCTCTTAAAAAGCTTTTTATTCATTTGTTTACTTATTTAATTTGATTTCTTCTTCCATTTCTATTACTTCTATATGCAGCAGCACTGTCCGTACTAGGAAAGCCTGTTGTCCTCCCACATATGGCAGGAGCAGTATCACCACACTAGAAATGCCCAGCAGTACATCTGGGTCAAAGCTTTCCAAAGATGCCTCAACATCTCCTACAGTACCTGCATCACCTGTGTCAGGTAGACATGCATCGTAGGATGGCACAGTGGTGCCCATCAGAGTAGTGATAATGGAGGTGACAATTATGTCATGCATCAGGAGCTGGCAGAGCTTGTAGGTGAGATACTAGACAGGCGGTTCAATGCCCTTATTGAAACCATGCTTCCGTGACTCACTGAGTCAATTAATTGCCTTGTACCACCTCCACCCCCTGAGGTAGGACCTAGTGGTGACCTCAACAAGGGTAAGTAGCAATTTCCCACCATGTCTAAGCTGATAAAATATGCATTTCCAAACATGCAGTACTATCCCCAGACCAACTGTTCTCCTTTTGTGTAAAACCACCCCTGTTATGTTATGCAGTCCATTGTTTACCATTGTCTACCATTTGTTTGTCTGATGTCTCCTTTCGCATTGTGTTCCACCTCCCTTAGCATGTTCCCCACACCATGTCAGTCATGTCTGTATTTCCCTGCTATGTAATATCCCTCTTACCTACCTCTTACATTCCAGATTCTCAAACTAAACTTTACACTCTCACAATCAAGAAAAAAAGGGCACCTATCCCACAAAAAACTGGTAATCATTTGAAATGTTGAATCCCACTAGAGTGAGCCCTGAGACATGGAGGCTGAATGGACAAAATAATGGATTCACATATACCAAGTCCAAGATGCCATTTCTCGGACTATTCCTTTTCCTCTTAGGTATAGCGATCTTATATGTTTTGGCGGGTGGGGGTGCAGAGAGCTTGCCCCACCCCTAAAAAAAAAAAGAAGTCTAAAGAAGAAGAACAATTTCTGAAATTCACTCTTCTCCTGTGGTTCGGTCTTTTTTTTTTTTGACCTTATTAACACTTGGCATTTTGACTGTTACATTTCAGTAGGAGCCCAAAAAATAATGTCCTATAAATACCTCTCAATTTCACGCAATAATTGCACTAATAGACCAAAATGATTGGTATCAATTAGCAATTATAGTTGTCATATTTTGAACAAATAGTAATGATTTAATTCCCAAAATCTCATATCTATATCAGACACCAAGATAATTTTGATAAGAAACAGATTCTTCACCTTGTGTTCTACACTCTGATCCCCTGATTTCTATCCCATGTCTCATTTCCAGCCTTCAATCTGGTCAAAATATACTTCAACACAACAAACACACTTGCCCTATCATTTTGTAGTCATAATTTACACAACATGTGGCATACTTCATAACACAGCTAATCATTAATGACCACTAATGTTAGATATCTTCCCCTGGCAAAACCAGAGACAATTCCTTGGAGTACACAAAGATTCTGCCATTGATCGCACAATAGACATAACAATAGTTGCCTGTCAGTAATCAAATGTGACATAAAACAAATTAAAGGTAATTTTTCCTGCGTCAATGTTTCCATGGTAAAAAAATGTTTCAGAGCAGAGAAATGAGGAAGATCATAACTTGGAAACATACTTTTTCAGTGTTGAACACTTTCATCCACAAAATAGTAACTTGAGCATCATGGCTGTGATGAAGTCCAAGCTACTATTTTGTGGATGAAAGTACTCAACATTAAAATATATATTTCCAAGTCATGAGCTTCCTCATTTCCATGTTCTAAAACAGTTTTTGGGATTTATTGCGCTTACTGTTTTTTGCTGTGTAGTTTTAGTTTACTAACGTTTCCATAGCTCAACTTGTTAATGAGTTGAGTCTCCATTATAGTCAGTTGGGTACTGGGTTCAAATCCACTGAGGGTGTGATGTGGTGTTACAATTTTCTTTCCAGACTACATGTGTATTGCATTTCACTGAAACTTATCTGTTTGCATTTTTCCTCTAACAGAGTCTGAATCAGACCTAGCTAATGCTTTTCTTGGTGGACTATGACTAAAATACTCATACGTCAGAATCCCATCATGTGGGATTCTGTTTTCTTGCTGTCATTTGTTGCTTTACATATAGCTGTGTTTTACTGACATATTTCCTGTAAAACATTATGTGGCATACATAGCTAATACTCTGCATAGATGCTGTTAATGTGATAAACTTTCATGTGATACATTTCTGTTGTCAATATGTAGATTGTATTCATCAGTTTAGTACTTTGTAACATAATACATTTTTGTTGCATGATCTCTGACATAATAATATAAGGTAGATCAACATTAAAGTTAGGATTTTACTCCACCTCATTCAGTGACTCTCAATATTTTACTGGATCAGAGCACTGTGGTGGTGGATGTGTCAAAAATACAATGTTGTTGTGTTTGTTGTCTTCAATGTTTTGCAATTACTTATGAGTCCTTCATGAGCTGTGTGCAGTCTGACTCCTTTGGCTGCCATAGCTAATGCAAAAGTATGGAGAATAACACAATGACAGTCATGGGTACTGAGGCACTGGTGTCTTTCTTAAACACCACTTCATACTGCACATTCGTTATTTACTCACATTCTCAACCATTAGTATGTTGCAAAATTAGAAATACACAATGCACACTTACCCAAAAAGGACAGAAAAATAAAAAAACACATCTGTAATTACACAGTGTGCTACAGTAAGCAAAAGAGCAACAGAGATAGATGATGATGATGATGATGATGCATAACCTGAGAAAGTTGCATTTCCCATCCTATGATGTGAGGGAGTGTAAGACAATGTGTGAATGCAAGAAGGCATTTTTATTTATGGAGATAGTAGATGTAAATGGAAAAACATTCTTTAGGAGATAGTGAATTTAAAACTAGAGGAAGAATTCAATGATACATGACCAAACACATTGCACTTTTCGGGAAAAGTATGATGATTTATGTTGCAGCAGAATTAAGACAAAATGGACAATGTGGTGAAAAGAATGGGCTCTCTACTGAAATCTTAAGAGGAGCATTGCTGAGTCCTGAGGCACTTAAAACAAACAAAAAAAACAAACAAACAAAAAAAAAGACCAAATAAAACAGGAGAGGAGGGAATGTTGAACATCGTCTTCTCCTTTAAACTAGTTTTTGCAGAATGCAAGCAATTCTGCACCTCTTAACATGGGGGGGGGGTAAAGCTCCTACACCCCCAAGTTTTATATATATTTATATACATATAGTTTGTCCCTGCATCATCCTGTCTTCTGACCCAATGCCTGCTTCACTTCTATGCTTAGTTTTTCTCAGACTCTTGCTGGGGCTGGTCATGGAGTATAAAGGTGTCCTGGGGGTCCTGACCATCACCATTCCACCAGCTGTTTTCTGTTATACCCTACCCATGACTTCCTTTGTCCCTTCCCAGTATAATTACATGATGATGCTTTGAGGGGCAGTCATGCAATGAAGCATGCATCATATTGCCCCCACCACCACCACAGAAGCTTAGCTATGTGCACAATCCTTACCCCTCCATAAGCTACACACCTTCCATATGGTGTCAACAGCCTCTACCAGGATTCATTGCAGGGAATGTCCACATTAAATCCACCACAACTTCCACTAGCTGTTATGAGCAGTCCCATCCCTTCCCTTCTGTTCCATCAGTCACCTGACCTATTAATCAAACCCAGGTTAGCTGGACTGTAATTAGGGCTTTATCCATCTGTGCCACTAGTGTGGTTCACAGACTTACATATATGGACTCTGAGATCACCATACCTTGAACAAAGGGAATATTTTGAGAAATGACAGTCTTTGACCTAATATGTGTAAGCCCAGATTTTTGGACATTCAGTTTCCACATCTTAGGACTCAGCAATGTGGGTTCCAAGATTTTAATTATTTACTATAAAAATGTGTGCTCTTCTTTCTCTGACTGGAATGTACATTGACAAATTTACAATGCAGGTAAACTGTAAACAAGCATAATTGTTTCCCCTCTTATCTTCAGGGCATCTAAATTTAGGAGAGCTGTAACTGGTCATAATAATTATCTATAGCATTATGTCATCTGCATGTTTCACAGCCTAAACAGATTTCTCAGCAGTGTCTGTTCTAATGTAATAATGTATTCTGTGGTCTGAAGCCTTTATGGATGGATGGATTATTTGACAGAATGTGCCTTTAAGCCTCATTTTACTATATGCATAAAAAACAAATTCAACCTTGAGTCATAGTGACACTTTTGTAGTTTTTGTTTTGGACTTTTGAGGTGAGCTGGACCTGCAAAACATACTGCATTTCTCTTTTAGAAGTTAAAGCATTAGTTTTCAGACAGTGAGAACCATACATTTTTGAAAAAACAAGGTGATAATGTAATTTACTGACATCAACAAATATTGCATACTAAGTTCAAAAATGTCTTGAGCTAGCAGGAAATAAACTTAAAATCATTATCATTATACAATATAATCAGCCATGGCTGCAATGGTGCTTATTTTCAGCATTGCTATCAACTTCCCACACTGACAGCAGTCACGGCTACTGTTGCTGTGTTATAAATTTGCCTAAATGCTTTTGCTTTCTAATGGTATTATATACATTAAGAAAACAATGGTGTTTAAAGATAATAACTGTATAGGGAAAAAACACTCAAACTGATAAAAAGAGAGCCCAGCTTTAAATATATGTTTCAATGGAAAAGCTGTGACAGAAAGATAACATCCATTTATACAATGGCATTATTTAGAAAAGTTATGATTTTTTTCTTAAATAATCTCATTATATATTATCTGTTCATGTCTGTGTGTAGGTAATGCTGGATGTTCTCACAGCAGTTTGATCACTCAGGCTTTTGCCACATGACCAAACCACACCAGTCATGGGTAAATCCAACATTACCAACACCAAGTCATGGATTGTTCCAAAAACATGTTTTACCACTCTGAATGGGACACATATTCTTATAGACTCAACACTCAGGACACAAAATGTTGAAATATATTTAGAACAAATATTTTATTACAAAATCCTCAACTTTACTTATTCATGAGTTCACGAAATGACAATAGTGTGAGCAATCAGTCAAGTGTGCTTCTAATATTGGAGTCCTACACCTGCTTCATGATTATAGCTCCCTCTTTTCCACAACTTCTGACAGTCTATGTTTCTGGGCAAATTATCTTTCAACTACTGAAAGAAATGACAAGCTTAAGCAAAATATAAATAAATCATTCTTTCATACATACATGCATACATAAACATTCCATATATTCAGAAAAAAGTTATTTAACAAAATATATAACCATAAACCATGAAAATATGCCAGGTTTTATTTAAATACTAACTCATCTCATTGTTCAGTATGAATTAATCAGTTCTACATCAGGTAGTAACATGGTGTCTGTTCATCTCCATTCAGGAATTCAGTTCCCTTATGAGCAATGCTCATAACTACAATCACAAGGCACTATGAAGCACCATTTCAAAAGAAAATTGATAATGAAAAGCAAAATAAATAAAAAAGCATGTTTGCAGTGTGCTTTTCACCCTGCATCTCAGACATGGAGGTATTTGCTCCTCTTCCCCTCCATGCTACTTATATATACTAACTCTGGTATCACTGTATTTTAAGGAAAACTCTTCAGATACTATAGTCTTTAGTTTTAAATCCAAAATACAGGAATCGCACCTTAGTTCACACTGATTTGTTTAATTTAAGTCTGGCAACCTGTATGCCTGCTATGGCTCTATATGAACAATGAATCAAATATGATCCAGATGAATTTCTACAAAACATCAAGTCAACAGTACAAAAAGTTGACTTAGACCCTGTATCCCCAGCCATACCTCTCCACTATCTCAGATTTCACAAAATATCCATTATTTTGCTTCAAATTTTTAGTCTGTTCCTTGTAATATTTATACTTTTCCTGTAAACATTTGAGGATTGCAGTCACTGAATAATGAGAGTCATTTGAGTTTTAGACTTTATATCCATCCCTCTGAAACTGCGTGCTAATTCAAAACTTGTTATTCTAGCAATACTTTAAGTATAAACAGTTTTTAAAATCTGTCGCTGATTCTGAACCTTTGTCTCTCATTACCTTTTCTTTGCTCCTGATTCTTGCCACAAAGTGATTGATAGCTATGTCCAGCCATGTCTGTCTCTCTCTCTCTCGATCCCCCCCCCCCCCCTTTCTCTGTGTGGCTGTCTGTATATGAATTTTGAGGTTAAAGAGCCATAGAAATAAGGAGAAATTTCCATAGTGCCATATTCTCATAAGATTATTAAATTCAATACAACACGTTTGAAGAAACAGAAGTAAACTAAACAAAATTGGGTACTTGCATTTCATATAACAGTGTTATAATAATCTCAGTGTTTCTCCTTGGATGCACCTATGTTACCAATGGCCAGTTTAGCATATCTTTTTTTTTTTTTTTTTTTCATTGAAAGAGATGTGTCAAAACAGCACCAGAAGTGAAAGGGTTTTCCAATTAAATACAACTTATTTTATAATACTAAGACCTAAAATTAGATTATATATTTAACATTTGTTTACTGGAAAAGTCCAACTTGGAACGCAGCCAATTTAAAATAGAGGCATGGGGAGAAACACTGGAGGAAACCAGAGTACCCAGAGGAAACCCACATGAATGCAGGGAGGACATGCAGACTCCACACAGAAGGTACTCCATCTGAGAATCAAACTTGAGAACCTCTTGCTGTGAGGCGACAATGCTACCGCTGTACCACTGCACCATATTAAATTAGTATGGATGAGGGTGTGCTTCCTGTTCATAGAGAGAGGATAACTCCCCAGTCAGGAGCTTTGGATCATTATGGGTACACTTTGCAGTGGCATGTGTGGGTTTTGGACACCGCTTTTCTTTTAAGAGGATATGCCAGACTGTCCTTTATTGGATCTGAAAACATCCTGTAATGACAGTTGACTGAAAGTGGGTTCTCATCTATTACTCTGTTGTATCTCAAGCAATGCATTCATAAATTTCAGTCATCTCAATTTCAAACTACATTACAGTATCAGAAAAGTGCAGAATTTGCCAGTGTATCTTATGAATGGACATTGACTGTATGACCCATTTCAGGATAGGAAATATTGTAGGTCCTTGTTTCTTATCAAACACATTTATCCACTATTTACTTGAAGCAACTACCCAGCATTTGTTTGGGATGTTCTTTCTTCGAGTGTTCCACTGGACTATCAGCCTATGAATGAAACCATGTGCTCTCTTTCTGTCTGTATAGCACTACTGTAAGGGAATATGGTCAGACCAGTCATATACTACAGAGATGGTTTATATCATGCACAGTCATTAAGCATCATTACTTTACTGAGACCATTGAATAGTTCTCTTTGTGATGTCTCCACAATCCTTTCTGTTCATTAACCAGTACCACCTGTGGTCAGGTAACCTGTGCTCACTACAGGTGCTAGCTGTTTTCATTATTTTCACCTCATATTTTCTAAAGAAACTGACTGCCCTTCTTTTGGTGCACTTTCCAGAACTGGATACAAAGTTGCACATATTGGCATACCAGTGTTTGGCAAGCTGGCATACTTTACAGCTTTAATAGAGTTCATTTGTCATGCTGGGTGCTGCTTCACACTGCTATGTTTGTTGTCTGTCTCATTTCACATCTGAGGTACCTTCAGTGTGGAGTCTGCATGTTCTCTTTGTCCCTGCATGAGTTTTTCACTTAGTTTCCCCCACCATCTAAAAATGAATTCTAAATTTGAGCTGGCCTGGCAGTCCTCCAATGTTGTCCACAGGCGTGTGTGTGTGTGTGTGTGTGTGTGTGTGTGTGTGTGTGTGTGTGTGTGTCTTTGTGCGTGCATGTGTACACGTGTGTGCGTGTGTGTGTGTGTGTGTGCGTGTGTGTGTGTGTGTGTGAGTGTGTGTGAGTGTGTGTGTGTGTGTGTGTGTGTGTGTCTGTGTGTGTGTGTGTGTGTGTGTGTGTGTGTGTGTGTGTGTGTGTGTGTGTGTGTGTGTGTGTGTGTGTGTGTGTGTGTGTGTGTGTGTGTGTGTGTGTGCGCGCGCGTGTATGTGCATGTGTGCATCTTTATGTGAGTTTGTATGAAAGTCCTGTGAGCACTAATATCCTATCCAGAATAGTTTTAGTCACACTTGCTAAATGTTAGAACAAGTTTCTGCTGTTCCAGGACCCCAAATGGAATAAAGTAGGTATCAATAAATAAATGGATGACTGAATGATACTGCCTTGTAAAAATATCAGTTCCCACTAAACATTAATTGCTGCAATCCAATGCTGTCTTGATTTCCTGGATTCCTCATTATCATAATTAGCATATTCCCTTATAGTTTACCCTTAGAAGATGACCTATGACACTAGTGTCTCAAAAGGTTTCTGAGTTTCCATAATAGAATGGTATATTTTTTAGGCTTAAGGTGACTCATAATGTCGATAAACATTGCACAGGGCAGCCGAAAGGGTGTCATGAAGGGCCATATATAACATCTCTGTTTCCATTGTACTACCTAGCTTGAAACTGAAACCGCAACTCAAGCACTACAGTCATGTGTTTAATGGTTTTACCAGGAAAAGCATTAAAAAAGGAACTGGAGATTCATGTCAAAATACAGATTTGTTTTATTTGATTATTATTTATCCTTTGTTGACTGGATTAGACTCACTAGGCTAGAAGCTTCTTTTCAGAAGAGACCCAATATGGTATTTATACTACTAGAGGAAATTTGGCCAGGGTGTAAGGGGAAATGCCCCTTCTGTTTTCGATAGTTGCCATGGGATCGTTTACTTCCGGAAGTTACCACCATCTCTAGCAGATATATTGTTTAATACTAGAATTAAGAAAACACATCTTAAGTTTGCCTACAATGATTTACACTATCGGTTTGACTGCAAAGAACAAAGAGAATGACAGAAGTTATTTCCATGCAGTTTATTCATCACCTGCATAATTGCATAATGAACAGAAATATGAAAAGAAAGTGGAGATAATGTGACTAGGGCTACTAGATAAAGGATACAAATGATCTACTGGGATAAATAGAGGAATATACAATGTATTCAGGCACTTTGGTGTATGGAATGAGTTTCTAATGAAACTAAAGGATGTTACAAATGTAGGAAAGTTTAAGCTATATTTAGATGATAATAAGTGAATGATGAAATAAGATTTCTTAACATTTTTGTCATGGACTTCTTAACATATAACTCTCTATTTCCAGCTAGTGTTCATCACTATGAATTATTATTATTCCCTTTTGCAGTAACCAGGACCTTGTGCAACACTTGAAGCTGAACAGTACTGGTGAGCAAAAGCAAAGATGGATTAGATCAGTTCTTGATCCGCCAGAGCCAATTGACTGTGTTCTTTCAAGATGGTCACAATGGAGTTCATGTGATCCTTGTCAGAAAAAAAGGGTAAGTAACTGTATGTGACCAGCGTAGCTAGTTATAGCTGTTGTTTTCATATGAAGACTCTTGTTTCACTCTTTTACATGGTCATTGTAGACTAAAGGCTACTTGTGCTAACCATGCTAGTCATGTACAGAACCAGACTATGAGGAGCACAGAGACATGGTAATGGGAGCAACCGAATGTTAGGTCAAAGCACTTAAAGAACATAGAACCACAGCAGTGCCTTTGTAGGCATACAAAATAAGTCTCCATCAATGTGAGCAAGCCAGCACAACTGGGCAATTAGAGCATGCTGTTGGTCAGGTAACCAGTGGCATATGTCCATGGTAGGGGGTAGGACACTGCACTATGCTGAGTACAAGCAGCATGCATTCATGCCAGAGCCAAGAATATGTGATTGTACAACAACACAACTTTACCTTTACAATGGGAAAGTAAGTTATGAAGATCCTTGCTATACATTACATGTAGAGAGTGACACAGCCGTAGTAACAGACAACAGCACAGAACAAGTTGATCTTAGCTATGTACACCACTTATGTATGAGCAAGCCCTTTAGGGGTGACACCCCCTAGTTACGGTAGCACTCTGCATGGTATCACATGCTTTTTTCCTCTAAAAGAAGTCATTGTGTGGGAATCTGTAAGCTTCTCTTCCTGTTGGAGAATAATGAGGAGATCTGGAAGGCTAACAGTGGAGGTAGCTGAGGAGATCCTTTATGTACATGGGCCAGGCCACCACCCAGTTGTTGCTATGGAGCACATTCTGCTACTTCAGCTTGCTAATTCTGCAAGACCACAGGGGGGTACAATGAGAGAAGGGCCTTCTTTCCCACAGAGTATGATGTGGTCCATATTGGAGAAATCCAAACATAGTGATGATCTGTGCAGTTTAACAGCTCCTGAGTTATGCCAGGCATGACATCAGCAATTTCCATTAAGGCTGGTAATACTTCCTCAATTTCTAAGAATGCCAAGGCTATCATTATGTGTTCCTGAATGGAGTAGTTATCACTGGATGTTCTGAATGCCCTAAATTGATGCTATTGTAGCTGATGCCATAATATTTGAGTTTAATGAAACAGACATGCCATCATGGTAGCTTTAGAGACAACCCTCTCAGAAGCATGGATGGCTAACTTTTCAAAATTAGTGAAGATGCATTGTGGTCCCAGGATGTATCCTGCATCGTGTGCTATTTCCTTCAGCTGAATTCATATAACTCCATATGCTGTTTTTCCATTATGAATCATCAGGCAGTATTCCAATTATACTATCCTTGCGTTGTTTGCCATTCTGATGGCTGTGCATATGGTGCAGTTGTTACCATAGCTTGTCATATTTGGGGAAGGTCTCATTTAACAGTTTCATCCAGTACTTGTATAGAACCAACATATTTCTGCTTATGGTTAACAGAAGGATACTGCAATCACTGTCTGCAACCATCACTGCATGAAATGTCCACTGTACAGGGAGTACATCTCCATTGCAACCCCCATAAGTGTGGTGAGTGACTTCTCCTTCTTGGTCATGGTTCATGCACCTATAGTGAAGTGCCAAAAGGAGGCTCAGCATGGCAAGTCCTGTAGGACACCATTTTCAGCCTTCTCCATCACTAGTTGCATTCTCTGGCTTACTGCATCTCATGAGTGACCTCTCTATTATCTTTGTTCAGAGGGCTGACATGATGAGAGTTGTTGTGTCTGGGCATGTTGATGAGGGGGCTGTCTTCAGCATCTCCTGCTCATCATGCTGGGAGTGGTATTTTGTAGCATTACAATTGAAGGTCTTGTACTATTTTGGCATAAAAATTCAACAATTCTATGTATCCGTGGGGGATTCCAAGTTGTAAAAGTTGTTTCCCACAACTTACTTGTTTTTCTGCTTTGGTTGTGTATAGTTAGGTACTTTTTGCTGACAATGTCTTGTGAATATTCTCTGTAAGTACTGCTACAGGCATCTAAACTTTGGATGGCTATTCAGGTTCTATTAAGATGTGTTGCTGCTCTTCTATGGTCATTTGACCGTGTCTGTTTGTGGCTACTTGGAGAAAGTTACAGTATATCTCTGTATTTCAGTCCCAGTCAAGGCACCACTAAAAGTCGCAGGGTTTGTTGTACTCTGCTGTGTGCATATGATATTTTCTTCCATGGATGATGGACATACTAAGACACTCCCCGGGATTCAAAAAGCTCGGTGCAAAGACAGTTTTAGCCTTGCACCAAGCGTCCTCACTACAGATGGCGCAGCAGCGCCATATGAATATGTACGAGGGTGCACTGACGCACCCTCAATGTGCACAGGGAACGTGTGCGAGTGCAGGGGGTGTGTACAAGTGCTCTATGGAGGCATAAACATGTCCCGACAGTTGCAAAACCTACTATGCCTACTTAGTAGAGCCCGCCCCTAATAGTAAGTCAGTAATTCAGTGTCCGAGGATACCGAAATGTATGCTAAGCATACAAGAGTGTCCACGAACAGTGAAATAAAATCGAAGTAGTAAACACACAAGCACATAGTGGAATGTTGAGCCCTTTCCCTAGAACTTTCACAATTAGATTCCCTGTGTCCCTATTATACATTTGAATTGCTGCAATATCGAAGGTGTAAGCAAAGTGCAGTGTGTTTGCATGTCACTTTCCTCCACCAAGCATAGCTTACACATCATATTCATTCAAATAGAGAAAAACATGTGGAATCAGCGTAAATGTCAATAGTGTAGAGTTTAGAGCATCTGCCTAATGAACAGGCATTCAAGGTTCGAGCCCAATAATAACACATATCATTTTCCATGTGGAATAAATGTCATTTTGCTGTAAAAGCGACATAAGATTATCGCATGAGATATTTAATTTAAATATCATTCAAGCAAAGTGGCACTGTAATAATGAATAAGGTACTAGTAAGCAGGTGTAAGCACAAATAAGGAGCAGTAAACACATATAAGTACCAGTAAATAAGTCTGAGTGTGCTTGCGCGGGTCTAAGCAGTGCCCAGCATAGGAACTGTATATAACAACAATGTAACAATAAAGCATACAAAAGGAATGAGAAGGGAATCAACAGCAACCCCAGTATTATATAGCGCTGTCAGCGTATGTCATATCAAGCTGGGCAGGAGTGAACAAAGCAGTGGGAGTAACATTGTTGATCTGCTAAGTCTACTTTACACACAGAGGGTAGTACCTGGTGGGACTACCCAAAAATTGATAGACCATTTAGCCATCTGACCATTACACAAGCAAGGGCAGGTATGTTCAAGGACTAAATGGTGGGAGAGCCTGAGAATACATGGGTTGGGACAACATGCATGTAGGGTCCCTAATGCTCGGGTGAGGGCAATGTGTGGAGGTGTGTCATGGCTGCGATAACAAGTGGACAATGGATGGTATGCATGTATGTTGAACACGGGTGGGGTGGAGGAACTATGGGTATGAAATTATGGAGCCAGGTGTGCCAGGGTTGGATGGGCTGGTTCTAATTGGGCCACCCCATGGAGGTCAGCGAGTTCGTTATAAGTATATACGCATACACACATGTAGACATCAATATGTAGAAGTACATTCTCTGTAACACATTCATTGCATTTGCAGACATAAATAACATGAATGTGCCCTTACAAGCCTCAACAGTAGATAGAATAATAGGTTGTGCATAAGAGGGATGGGACAAAACTGCTAAAACGCAGAAGTGAGTACAATGTCCGAAGTCAGTGCTGTGCTGAAAAAAAATCAAATGTGAGGACTTTCACACACATGGAATCATTCCTATGATCTGCCTGCTACAACAACGCCAATTACTAAACCGGTCTACTTGTAAAAGAAATACGCCGAACACATACATAATTAGGCTCTCATGTGTAACGTGTACATTACCACATAGTCATACTTATTAATTTAGTGTAGTGTCATGTTAACGGGAGTAAGGATGTAATGAAGTATAGTGTCTAATCTTGACATAAACACATGCATGTCTCATGTGGGACAACCCAAAAATTGTGAATAGTATTCTTTTGATTGCTCATGTCACCAATGTTTGTGGACTAAACATTTGGGAGTTCTGAGGATATGTGGAGTGAGTCAACCGATGGGATGAGTCTATAGGAGTAGGGAGTTGCCAGTGGTGTGGATACACCTCGAATCCAACTGAAGAATGGATGACTGCAGTGTTAGGGAGGCATTGGGGTGTGTGTTTGGGGAAACAAGAGCCATGGGTATATGGGTATATATGCAAATGAAGTAGCACAGCAATAGTGTATTGGTTAGAGCAACCACCTAACGAACAGACATTCCTGTACCAAATCCCACTGCATCACATATCATTTACCATCGGTAATCTGTACATGAACATATTGCGACATCTGTCCCCTGTATAACCTGCAAAATATCAATTAAAAGTCAACTGGAGAAAAATGTCAGTGTCATAATGAATAAGGCACTAGTAAGCAGGTTTAAGCATATATCAACACCAGTAAGCATGTGTAAGTGTGTTTGCGCAGGGTATGCATTGCTTTATAGACACACACACACACACACATATATATATATATATATATATATATATATATATATATATATATATATAGTTGCAGACATATACATATATGTATATATATATATATATATATATATATATATATATATATATATATATATAAAAATATATATATATATATATATATATATATATATATATATATATATATATATATATATATATATATGTGTGTGTGTGTGTGTGTGTGTGTGTGTGCGTGCATAGATATACACAGATATACAGCTATGATAGGAAACAGCACACAAGAATGACATATGTTCACAGGCTATGCCAATGGAAGGAGGGGCCCAAGCAAGAAACATGAAACACATAGCATGACCTTCCACCCCCCCCCAGCCGGACATGGGAAACAAACACACAAATAATGTAAAGAGTCCACTGCTCTCCAGACCACAGGCAGGATACAACCGGGGGGGGTACACAATGCACCCGTGAATTCTAATCTTGGAACACAGCTAGGCGTGCCTCTTGTGGGACGCCCCAAAAATTGGCAAGACCAAAGGAAGGTGATAGACCGAACATTCTGTCTGGGGTGTATACATACTCGGAAAACAAGGGTGGGAAAGCCTGATGACCCATGGGTCAAGACAATTGCATGAAATGGATCCCATGAAGTGGAGAGTGTCCAGCGTGTAGTGGTGTGTCCAGAACCGACCAGGACTCAGATTAAGGATGGGTGCTGTTGAGTAGATGCGGGTGGGGGAACTATGGGTAGTTACCTATGGATCTTGGTGTGCAGGTGTTGGCTGATGTGGGCCTATATGGACAGCCCTAGGGATGTAAGCGAATGTGTTCATTGGGCAGAGGCGTCGCCCAGGGAGCAGCCACACTCACTAGGAGTTCCACTGCAGCAAAGTGTGATCTATATGGCAAGGAACAGAATAACCAGATGTAGATGTATTTATGTAGAGGTATGTGTGTGTATATCTACCCATAGCGACATAGAGATAAGCATCTCCCTTAACGTAGTACAAATGTATACATACAGAGACAGAATACAGATACATACCCACATATAAATATATACATATGCAGACACCCATAGACCCATATGTTGTTAGATATATATATATCTATATATATATATATATATATATATATATATATATATGTATATATACATACACACACACACACACACACATATATATATATATATATATATCTACAGCAAAATATAAATATACATGTATGCATACATATACAGATATATCTGTATATAGTAATGTATATAGATAATCCGCAATTTAAATAAAACAGAATTAAGCAAACTTAATAAAAACGGAATTAAGCAAACTTAATAAAAACTGTATTTATTTCTTATACTGAGCGCTTTCACCCACAAGCATCGTGGGTTTCTTCAGAGTTCTCTGTTTCTTCTGACACACACACAAACACATGCACACAGTTGCCAGTGGTGGGATCAGAACTCCTGCCTATCTACCGATCACTATTACAGTACTATGCAGTTACGAGATGGACCACAGAGATTACACATTCCAAGTCAGTCAGACTGCCCTTCTAAGATTGAGGGCAACAACAGGGAGACTGACAGTCATGAAGTACATAGCTGTAGACCTGTGTTTTTAAAGTAGGTGTCCATTACAACCTGTATGCACAAACAAAACACATCATCTGCAGGTAGGCCTGAGAGGTATAGTTGTAGCACAACAGAAGCTTGAACTGGAGTATGGCCATCTGTGGAATGGTCATCTACTATCACTATACAGGGTTAGAGTGGGCATGCTCATACACTTAGTAGCACAGAGCCGTTTGGGATGCACTATGACTACAACTGCACAAGGTTATACTGGGCATGCTCATACACTTAGTAACAAAGGGCTTGTTGGATGCACTGACTCAAATTACACAAGGTGGCAGTGGGTACACTTAGTAGCACAGGGCTGTTTGGGATGCACTCCGATTCTAACCACTGAAGGCCACAGTGTGCATGCTCAAACACTTCATGTACAGAACATGTTGTAAGGGACTCCTATTGTAAAAACACAGGTTTACAGCTAGGTTTCATCTTACCTGTCAGTATATATGCACATCATACTGGTTTACTACGTGATACCTGTATATGGCCCGTAAATTATATATCTGTGTCTGTGCTGTGTGATACACATGCATACATGTACATGAAGTACTCACATATATATGTTATGTATACACATTTATGCATGTGTGGACATGACAGACAATAGGTTACCTGGGTCACACAGGCGGATGCTACCTACAGCATGTGTCACACATCTTGCTGCCCTGTAAGGCATACATTGATAGCAGGATGTGGACAGTGGCATTATACGTGGAACAGTGGCAAGTGCAAGCATAATGTTTGAGCCACCTTGTGTAATGGTACTGATGTGCAGGTGCCAAGATGACCTCTCCAGGCTGTGTTCGTAGTTGTCATTATTAGCAGGACTGCTACCCTAAGTATATCTCACATTGGTCATATACACAAGTTCTGCTGCTGTCCATCACCTTACATGAGGCATTCTCCACCAAGCACATTAATGCCACGTGCAGTGATGTCATGGTACGAGTGGTAACTGCTAGACCAAAACAATGAGCCAATGTCCTGCTGTTATTATGAGGTTGTCTAGTGTCTGTCATTTTGGGCTGTCATGACCGAACGACGAGCCTTCAACACAGAGCACATGCATCCATGTTACACATGTGTGTGGATAATACCTAGGTTGCATTTACCCATATATCCGCATTCCAAGACAAATGTCCTGCACCCAGAAGTAACACCCTGACACCTACATGACAATTGCATTGGATGCTTATGCTAACCAGTGCTAGATATGTGACTTTAGTAATCCATTTGCTCAATGTAGAACCTATAATGGGGAATACTGACATCTGTGCATTGAGGAACACCTGGCTGAAGGCTCTGTGGTGCACAATTACACTACCACCATATAACTCAGATCCAGACATGTGGGCCATAACATTGGTAAGGACCATTCCAGGTGGTGAGGTACACATATTCATAAAGGCTACTCACATGTAAATACCACTACTCTGACATAATGGATCACAGATGAGTCAGGTACAGGTGACAGTGGCAAATGCTGCATTCTAGGTTGTATCCTTATATACATCCACCACCTTGTTCCCAGACTACCAACACACATCCATATGTGGTATGACATAGTATGGTAGACCACCAAATAACCCTCGATTGGTGGACTGTACTTAGGCCTACATCAACTGTGCAAAGTACCTGCGTGTAGACACAGCTGCATAATGTGCTATGCAATGCAAGAATACCACTGTTTGTAACCAGCTCAGTTGTACACATACCAGGGTCCCTCAGATGTTGTCAGCATTAACACAGTCAACTGTTGCTGTACACCAGTAAACAACACCCTCATGGTTGGATATGACCTAACTGTACCTGCCCTGGATATGTACATCCCACACTCATACAACATTAATGACATTACCATAGCTTTTGTTATCCTTTCTACATACAGGTGGATACAGGTATTACACACATGCACATGGCAGATAGCATGCTAACAGTACGTAAGGTTTGATATCTATGTTAACAGAGGTAATATTCCCTCTCTACTGGCCACCCATGACACCTATCATATCATACACCACCCCATGTGGCATGTATGTCTTTAGACATGTCCATCTAATGCAATGCCTACAAACATACCCAAATAACAGGACCATAGGACCTACACAAGGCCTGTATTGACAGACTCAGGGAAATCCAGCTCTGCTCAGTATGTTCCTGAGTAGTCACAGGTGATATGTTCATGACATGTACAACCATGTGTGGCCACAGCTCCTACATATACCCCATGTCAACAATTGTAAACCATGCATGCTGTGTGCTGTCTGGACATTAGCCTTAATACCACAATAGCCAGTACATGCTGGGGTGAGATGTTTACAAGCCACAGACCTCGCACATGCTTGAATGAGTGTACTGCCTAGCTCTAACAGCACACATTGTTTGCACTCTTCCAATAAACATGAGGTGTGTGTGTCAAATATGATGTGCTCACTGTTAGCTATTACAGTGCCCTGGCTTCACCATGGCACTGTCAAGTAACAGTTTGTAGGAGCATGACATGGAATAATGCTGTGTGTGTCTCACTGATATGTGCTGTTGTAATATATGTACACTTGGCTATTTGGTAAAAGTGGTGGTGTCTTACCAGTACATGAATACAACATCCATTATGGTGTAATGCTCGGCTATGTTTCACACATTGCATGAGGAAGGTGTGGAATGTATCCTCTTGACCTGCTAGTGCACTTACTGAGGTAGACCGCATATGTGTACATGTATTAGTGATAGCTGCAGACTGTACAAGGCAGGTTTCACAGTTCACGGTGACCTGCACCTGCCAGGGGTTGCATGCGCACTACCAGGCAGAGGTCCAGATTGGGTACTGTCTGATGACACATGTCCACTGGAATCGTGTCCCTGTTGGAACCATCCAGGACCACGTGCACTTGGCCTGCTGTGTCCTGGTGTGGACTGCACAGCATCAGCTGCACTGCTGCTGCTACCACCACTATGGGAGCGGGTATTTGCAGTAGCATGATCACATAGACCTTTAACAGGTGATGTAGCTGACCTACGTCCACGTGCCCGACACCTCACTCCCACCAGATGTGCCAGCACAGACATTCCACGCTCGAGGATTGACATGCCCTGGTCAAGGACTCCCACCATGTCACCCAATCGTCTATCCAAAACATTTGCAAGATGATGTTGAGCATTTGCAAGTGCCTGGATGTTGTTAGTTAATGAACGGACAGCAGCCCTCTGAAGCCTCAGACCTTCTCTGTTGTACCATTCAGCACGTGCCTATGCCTCCATTACAGCCCAAAACATGTGTCTGGTGACTCCAGCTGATGTGCTTTGTCTCACAGGGGCATGTTGGTCAATGGTCCTCCTACGAGCAGCGCTGGGCACATGCCTATGTTGGACATCACCAGTCTGTTGACTGGGAACATGGTGTGCAGGCACACCTTCCATAGTCACCATACTTCCTTGTTCCATGCTAGCACCTGCCAACTGTCCTTCCTCTATGGCCAGGGGTGATGGGGTATGTGCAGGAAGGGGAACCGTGTGCGAGGATGAGGGAGAGACAGGTGGAATGGCAACCAATGTCACAGATTCAGCCCCTGACAACCCTGCCTATGCCTCAATCATACTATCATCATCACTGCTAGAGTCTGTGGGGACAATAACATCAGGTGGACCGCAGGAGGGCAATGCACCTACATCAGCACCTGTGAGGGGAAGACAAGAACTGTACATTACAAGTTATACCAGACACACACAGACTGACAGACAGAGACACAGACAGACAGACACAGACACACACAGACGGACAGTCACAGACACACACAGACAGACACACTCACACAGAGGCACACACACACACAGAGACACACACATACAGACACACACACACACACACACACACACACACACGCAGACAGAGACATTCACACACACACAGAGACACACAGACAGACACACACACACAGACACACACACAGACACACACGCTACATGCAAGTGATATGGCAGATGGAATTCAGCTTAGACAATTATAGTTTCAGCTTAGACAATTATAGTGGTAGTTATACATCCCTGAGTTGCACACAACAACATGCATGTGTTATAGCAGATGGCATGCACCTTACACAATTATAGTGGTGGTTAGCATACATACCTGTATTGCACCATTTGTGTTAGTAGCCTGTGCCCCATGCCTGCAACACAATGCATGCACTTTGCACCATTGCACCACACTGTCATGGTGTGTGCAACATACACCACATGTTAACAGAGAATTGCTGACCTTTGTACATCTTGCACTGATGCTTTGTGTTGGCCACCACCCCTGTGTGTGAGGACGTGAGCAGTAGGGAATGTCGACTGCATACTATGTTTTCCTGAGCCTTAGCTTGCATATCTCCCCCAAAGCAGTGCATGTCTGTTCAACATTATTCCGCCTACCCCTGAGTGTAGACATTGTGCATGTGGCTGTACACACATGTTTGACATGGCTGTCCCTATGTTGCAATGGTGCCACAGACCAGCACAGGTTTACAGTACACCAGCCTGCTGTGTGGTGTATGACCTTGCCAATCACATGTAGTATGACATGTCTTCTGCTGATGTGTTGAATGACATGCATTCACGTGTAACACAATGGAGTCCTTTCCAATCTACAGTACAATAATGGTGTCCCAATGCAGGGACGTGTTATACTAACATGGGCCTTCAGCTGATGCACTGTTGTCTGTCCCCCCTACAAATATGCAGGGACATACTGCACATTGAACTGATGTGCATAGCCATTGCATGGCATCATGTGGCTTCACAATTACTATACAGTGTGAGCTCCTGACACAGTTCATAGCCATGACTATGTTCACATACGATACATATCTAATGTGGAATGTGACCCACATCACTGAGGTGTATACACAATAAACCCTAATGCGGAATGTGTGACAAAGGTCACAGAAGGGTATACGGATGACACCCCTGCACATCTGCAACCATATTACTGATGCCTGACAACTATGCCCACACATGGCTAACTTAGCAGTACTCTATGACCCACATGCCATCTGTGTACCTCACACACAAGGAACAGGCAAGACAGTGATGTCTAACACCAGCAAGGTGAATGTACTGTATCTGTGGCTTGATGTGGATGTATGTGTATGTTGTGCAACACATGTATTTATTTGGATACTGTATAGGTGAATGCTTCCATGTCGTGACACACTCAAGATGTTCAAGACATGTTATGTGGTGGTTTCATGTTATGCCTACACAAGCTGTGCACAGCCCTGTATGATGTTTAGTATTTCACATCTGCAATGTCACCATTACACAAAGGCCATAGTTGTATTGTGTCGAGCCAATGTACATCAGGGTGTACACACATGTACATCCCTTCTACTATGTGTCTTGCTTCATGTCTCTGGCCATCCTCCATGGCAATGTGTACACATGTTCAGTCCAATGGTTGTGATGGCCATCTTATTTCACATGTCAGTGTTATCCCATATGACATACACCCATAGATGTCATATGCTCCACTAAGGACAAGGTTATGCAGACAAAGGGTGGTATGTATGGGATGTGAGACATGTTTTGCAGGATAGTTGAGCAGTGTTGCAGTCAGCCCACTACATGTCATGGACATGTCAGATAGCACATGACATTGTGTGACATTCATAGCAAGGGTATACTCCACAAGGGTATATCCTGTGGGCAGGTCATACTTCAGCTCCAACACATTTAGAGTGTGTGCACACATATGCTCTCTGTACAGTACTGTTCATATTCCCAACATGTGTAATGCTGATATGTAGTACCTGTCCCTACAGTGGAACACACCTCCACTATTGTATTCACTGTTGTCCACATATCTGGCAATGACAGTTTGGAAGGTTTAATGTAGGTGTTTCATATAGTCTTCAATTGTTTCACATAGATAAACAGTGTGATGCATTGCAGGTGTGACCAGTGTCCATTAACAGGACCACCATACATTATGTGTATGTGTGTTATGGCAGATAGCATGCAATTAATATGTTCAGTGCATTATCAAGCCTAGTAAATAATAGCAATCTCACCTGACACAGGCTGCTGTTGCTGCAAAATGCCAGAGGTACCTAAACAGGAGTGTCACAGCACTAAGATTGTTATCCACACCTGTGTGATAGCTACAGGGTGCAATGTCCATGTTAGCACATAAGCCAGTACAATACACTATACTATGGAGTATGCACATCTGTGCATACATAGAGTAGCAGACTATAGTATGTGGCATGTGTGCATACATGCCTTGCATATGATGTTACATTACATATTGTACAGTAACACATGTAACTATGTGAAATATATTTGTGTTTTATGTGCAGTAGTGACTTACCAGGCAACTCCAGGCTTGGTGGATGAGAGACACCCACCTCCACAATACCAGCTAAAGCTTGTGGATGGAGGTCTGCAGGTGTCCCCAGGTTGGCCAGTAGCTCTTCGGTATGTGTGAATGGCAGCTGTGTGAGTGGCTCACAACCTGCTGCACCTTGTTCCCTGGTGATTGCATTATCACGCTGTTTTGCCCATCTTATAAGGTCAGTGTAGTGTCGGCACAACTGCTGATAGGTGTGATTGTGACCACCAACATCATTTACCCTCCAGCAGAGTTACTCCCACAGAGCATCCCGCTGCCGTGCATCCTGTGGCACATGGCTGAAGAGTGTTGTGTGGTTGTCGAGGAGGTATAGGATGAGGACCGCATCCTCCAAGTGGCTGTACACCGGAAGTCTGCTACGTGGCATACCTGGAAGACATAATGATGAAGACAGGTTACAGTAACTCACAGAGAAGTACAGCAGTACAGCTGAACATACATTTATTAAGACTGCAAATATATCTTTGCAAATCTACATGACACTAACACCACTGGCATGTATAAGTCACACACATTTGACACCTACTGGTGATGTGATGTTATCGCCATATATGTGTGTGTCATGTGACGACATTGCTCATACACTATGTGGATGTTGTCTTGCCGTTGGCATGTCTGTTTGCCTGTGTTGGTGTCTTTACCTATCAGCATATGCCTGGATGTGTTCACATTAATGCAATCAACCTTAATGCTGTGTATATGTCACATATATATAGTCATACATAGCCATTAGGGACATGACCTGTGATCCTGCAGACTTGCAAGCATGTATGTGTTTTGCCACATATATATATATATATATATATATATATATATATATATATATATATATATATACATGGCACTGTACAGCTGTGTAGCATCCTGCCATGTATTGCCTGTGTTGCACATGTGTAACACATGGGACAATAACTAGCCTGATGGTATTTGCAGGGTTGGATATCAAGTATAGCATGTATGGTCATAATGATCTAGTAGGCTATATGCCTTGGGCCATTTATGAGCCTAGGCAGACAGGTTACCTAGCTGTAGGCAACAGACAGGTAAGTTTCAGTGGCCAGTTCAAGCAGTGCCACAGAACTAATGCACAAGATTACTGATATATTTGGCATGTGGTCATCACACCATGTCACAGAGAGGGGTGATGTGCAGCTTTGCTGGACAGGGATGCATAGTATGGCAAGAGTATGTTAAGTGTATGGGACAGAGATCTGTCAGGCATGTTGTGATCCTTGTACTAGAAAGGTGGATGTCCATGACGTATGTGTTTATTTGGGATCAGGATGTGTTAAGTGTAGCATGTCCAGCACCTCTGGGTTGGACATGGCTTTATTCAGGGTAGGCTGCATGCTACATAGTGCAGCTAGGGATTGGGAAGGGCAGTGTAGGCCATCTACACATGGGTAATAACCCTTAAAGGAAATATGTGATCTATTATGGGTCACATGGGTGTTGAGTATAGCTGAGCAGTTATCTCTATATTCCTGGATGGCACCCTGTCATGATTAGGAATGCCACATATGACTACCTGTCTTTTGTGGTGAAGTAACTATCAAAGGAAAGTACTGTCCAGCTGCATCTCATACACACAGTTGCCATTATGTTGACCGCTGCCTAGGTGGTAGTTAATGGGTACAGGGTTTGTAACATAGGTGATGACAATGCAATACTTAGCTGTCGGATTGTGGCCATACATCACACACCACACATCTGACACGCTAAGGCCCTTCTGTATGTTGAATGCAGCACACATTAAGTTGACTATTGCTCCTAGTTCATAGTCATTTGCAAACATCAATAGGCTGATGCCTTCTGTGTTAGTCTGTGTGGTATAGATAACAAATAGGGGGAGTACCAGGAATGACCCCTGTATTACTGTGGCTGGCACTGGTTTGATGTGCGTGTATTAGTCAGACACCTTCTGTAGTGTTGGTTCTGCCAGCAGTCCAGTTGCCAACCACTCCTGTGACATAGGAATATACACCTAGTTTACTGAGTGTAGCTGGAACACAGTATGGGTGATGGTGCCCTACGACCTGGCAAGTTCATGGTATGCAGTGTGAATCAACCCTACTGTCATCTACATTTGTACCGAGTACATCAAATACGTTGATCATGGTTCATGGCCATACAGACCAGACTCAGCAGGGTAGTTGTGCACTATGTCCCATTATCAATGGTGTCTCCCCCTTTGTGGGGTGTGATAACTGTTGTTGTGCACCATTTGAACGTGGATAGCTGAATGTTCATACATTTGTGTAGGATACACCCTGGGATGTTGACAGGTCCCATGAAAGCTGTGTGTATGGCTTTAGAGAGTGCAGCTTGTTCCTGCATAGTCATTAGTACAGGGATCCTGTAGTGTACATGGATATATTACTAAGTGTACCTGTTAGTGGGGGAGGTGGAACTGGGTTTAGGTTCTCCGAGACCCTATCTGGATGAATAGGTGCGATTTCTGTAGGTGCAGTACTTCCCATGCCATAGTGCTGTGCAGCATGGCAGGTCTTGCTGTTGCCATTACGATTAATGACACAGCTATAGAATGCCCTGTGCTTGGCCTCATAATATGTGGCTGATTAGTTTCACAGTAGCTTTGCGTGGTTTTATATGGTGTATCTGCATCTTACTGAGGCTGACCAGGGATCAGCTACATTCATGTGTGTTCACTCTTGCAACAGTTACTACCTTCTGTGGTACAGTTTAAAACATGGTGCCACCAGTTTGCCTTCTTGTTTGTGTTGGGTTGAATCCTGGTTCTGTTTCAATGGCACAAAAACTGCACATATGTGACTGCTTAAGGTTCATTTGTGTAGGATTCAGCATTTGCACATGCATTGTCCATCTGCATGGGTGCCATGACACTCACCACTGCTCTCTTAAGAAACATAACATTGGCATTGGAGACTAACTATGTGTAGCATACTGTTAGCCCTGTTTGTCACTACTGTGATCCAGGTCAGTGGGGTCAATGGAATCCAACATGCATTGAGTGCAGGTGTTGGTACATAAGGAGTCTTCCCAGTTCATAATGGAATAGTTGAGAGTAGCCGTTATTATGGTTCTGTCTCAGACCTAATCTTCCCCATTACAGCACATTATGACAGTTGGGAAGTCAGCAGCCTGGTGGGTGATCTGTCTCAAGGTGCATTTTGAATTCCACTTTGGCACAAAGGTAGTTGCTCAGCATAATGCATCTGATGTTATGCAAGTGCAATTAGTGTGGGGGTGTACATATCCTTCAGGAATATGGACACACCTGCGGCCCATGGTCATGCAGGTGTGCTCTCTGGAGTGTTGAAACATGTCTCAGCCACTGCACAGATATGTTCTCCATGTTAGGGATTGACATATGTGTGTCCGTAAAGTGTTTCTGACATGTATCATTGTGTAGCGCAACCCGCAGTTTATTGCTTGGCTGTCCCTGTAACAGCAGTGGACCCTCACTTGAACCATGCATGATTGATGCACTATAGGGGAAGCATGAACCCTAGGCAGTATCCAGATTCCCAGGGGTGACAGGTGCAGGCCCTGTCTGGCAAAGCATCATGGTTTGTCAACCATGTTATCCCAGGATGACAGATGCTGGATACCCTTTGACATGCACCACTACAATAGACAATTGTGGAATACTATCCTTTTGTCCCTGTACTGCAGTATCATTCTGGCCAATGGCAGAATGCTATCCAGGCCTTGGGACATACCTGCATGGGCTACAAGACCTGACAGTTCCTACATGTGTTTCCATGCAGTCCAGGCTACTGCATCACAGGTCCTGCACAACAACATGGAATATGCCAGAGCCATGTGTATAGTTCAAAAGGTGGTCTGAGTATATGAGTATGTGGCTAATCATGGCAAACAGGCAGCTGACAGTATGGATGTCCTCATATAGGTTGGTGTGTAACATAGTGCTAGAGTTTGCATTCACAAATGGTACTGCTGGGCATGTTTCCAGTCAGATGTTCAGAGGTGTGGCGCAATTATGCAAGCTATGTCATACAGTTTGTGTATTTCGGTGTCTGTCTCTTCCTGCTTGGAGGGTCACTTGTTTGGCCAGATACTTAGACACATCTGTGAATGTGTGTGATTTCTGGTAGTATGTGTGGGTGTTCTTACTGTGTTCTGGTAAGGGTATGTGTTGGTTGTGTTAATGAGCTGCATGTGTTAACCTACACCTCATAACTGTCCAGTCCTGTCATAGCTGTAGACTGGGTTACCTTCCAGTTTACCCCTGTAGCTACATCCCAAACAATGTGTGGGACATGGTGTTAGGTGAGTTTGGCAGTGTACATGGCATAGAGATTACATTCCCCAAGGATGGCCACATACACAAAGTTGACATTAGTAAACAACAGTAGCTGACTAGTGGACAGGCTTGTATGAGCAGTCAGTACTACAAGTACCAAGTATTGTATTTAGTTTACGTATTGCCTATGAAGATGTTTTAGACAGTGATGCTCACATGTAAGTATTTGTGTTATGGACGTAACAACACTGGCTATTACGGAAACATTGTAGCTACCTTTAGCAGCAATCCTCCTCTGAGGAGCACATCACATCCTGTTAGTTGATTACAGATGATGCAAATGTCTACAGGTCTGTTTCCTTCTCTGGGTATATACTCACATATCCACCAGGACCATGAGCTCTGTTGGGCACAGACACCCACTCTCCAAACAGTCGTGTATCAATAGACTCTGATGCCACTATCAATATGATCAGGATATAATCAGATAGCATGAGCCATCACCTATGATGCAGCTATTACACATGGGCAGCTGTCTCCTACATCTTACACTCCCACTGCAGATGTTACTCTGAAGTTAAAGATGATATGCAACCTGTTTCATTACCAGTGCTGTGCACTACCTTACATACAGTATGTGCGGGCGGCTGTTAGGTTGGCAATGAGAGGTTGGGCTACACAAACCTTCTAGTTCAACCAGTGTGTCTGTACTCTCAATATCCACTCTATGTAGGTGTGCACATAGCATTTCGCCCAGCCCTGTAACAAGGGTCACTACATATTTGCATAACATGTACACATGCACAGCTGTTATTGCTTGCAAACGATAGTAGAGAGGTGGATATTACATGTGTTATGTGCATGGATAGTTACCTGGCTCTTCCAATTTTCTTTGCTATCATGCTGCTAAACTGTCAGATGAATACAAATACTATGTATCCTGTCATTGAGTATTGTAATTGCCAATAGACATAACAACTGTTTGCATAACATAACAAAACTGCTATGTAGAACAGAATACAGATCTGCCTAGAATACTGTACATTACACAGTTATTGTCACAATATCCCACAATGCACACCATATCTGCACGGTAAGCCCACCTTTAACATGTTCATCTTACTTATGCACCCATACATATAGGTTCATAGGTTCATAGGTTTATACTAGGCTATCTGCCCTAAGGCATTTATAAGCCTAGCCCAAATTTTTGTGGCTTACGCCACCCCTTATATGAAAAACTACTGTGCCCATTAGTTTGTTGTGCCTCTGTCCAGCAGTGACACAGAGATGATTCCAGGGATAAACCTACGATCTCCCATCCACAGGTCAAGATTTCTCTTAAACAGAGCCAGCGAGGTGCTCTGCCTCACATGGATCGGGATTTTATTCCACAGCATAGGGAGTCTCTGACTGATAAATCTATCCCTCCAGCACGTCCTATTTATATCCGTGCTAAGGTTTAAGTTGCTTGCTCTAGTGGTTTTGGTGGATTTGGATTTTTTGAGGTGGAGCATGTCCATTAATTCCGGGTTGGACATGGCCTTGTATGTCAGGCACATGTCACCTCTGAGCAGACGGTATGCAACTGAATAGAGCTGGAGTTTCTTCAATCTGGCAGCATATGACAGATTTTGGAGTCCCTTTATCCTTTTGGTGAGGAACTTTTGGGGTCTCTCCAATTGCTGCAGGTGTTGGGTGAGATACATCCCTAATGGGGCATTGTACTCGATCATTGGTCTGATAAGTGAAGAGTACAGGGGAACAATGACCTCACTAGATCTGGATGTGAATCCCTTCATGATCAGGTGGGCAATGTAGAAGGTCTTCCTAACCACTTTAGCAACGTGAGTGTCAAAAGAAAGGCCACTGTCAACCTGGGTCCCCAGGTCCCTGATAACCTCTTCTGTGCTTAGTGGATTGCCACCTATATGGTAGCTTGGGGTTACCTTGTTTTTCCCGAAGGGTATGACTATACATTTGTTGGCGTTTAACTTCAGGCCATGGTTCTGGCACCAGCTATCTGTTTCCGTGAGTCCCTTCTGAAGGATATCCGTGTCCGATGCACTTTCCACTATGGCGCCCAGTTTGCAGTCATCTGCAAACTTTGTCAGCCAAAGTCCTCCCATGTTGGCCTGTACTTCTGAGAAGTAGATGCCGAACAATATGTCGACTGTTACAATATATTCACATATACTATCCCCTGTTATAGCACATACTTGTTGGACCAATCCTGACACTGACAGTGGCTGGAAGCGAATCGGTGGGTTCCAAGCCCATATCATCCCTTGTAGTGTATGCAGAGTGTGCCGTATGACCTACAGCAGTATACACATAGAATACTACAAGCATTACTACTCCTTAACAATACATCACTACAAGATAGCTATTTCCACTATATGCATTGATTACACTGTAATTGTTACAGTACAGGTACTACATACATAGACAAACTACATTTTATACATACCTTCTTAGTAATCGGAGGTGTTATTAACTACTATAATACTCATTTTTGGTTCATCTTTCAGTGTTTTGTACTGTCCTACAGGTGGATACAGATGGTATGAATATGTGACAAGGCAAACATTTATAGTTACAGATCAGTAACGTGCTATCCCGATGACCAATTGGCATTCCTAAGTAGCTAATTACATGCACATCAGTTGCACTGCTACTGCCTTAGCCGATACCATGGCTACAGTGGAGTATAATTGAGTACTCAACTTGGGCGTTGTCCCTTTGCCTTACTTGTGAGGAAGACAGCATGGAAGTTTTGTTTGGAATCTATTGCAACAGCTGTATGGAGATGAACAGTAATATATTGTGTGTAATGCCTAGAGGATTTGGTCTAAACGTGAGTACTGCTGTTATATTTCTGAATATTGCTACTTGTGCAGGGTTTGTCTGTACCTAATACTTCTGCATATGTTTCAGTCTGGCGAGGTTGTTTGACCATCTCAAGGCTGCATAGCTATGCATATAATGTTAGGGGGTTTACAGTGTGCTTACCAGACATATTTAGTTTGGTGTTACTGTGTATCATACTGTGCTGATAATCAGTACCCGGTAACACTTCCTGGTGTACAAACCTTTCAACCCTCTGAAACGGGATTAGTTCATACAAACCCTGTTACATCAGCAGTTGTTCAATTGTATAACTTCAATTATTTCACATAGGGCCATATTAGTGTGTCTGTGTCCAGGTATGTTAAGGTTTCAGCAGATGATGTACAGTAGTTGAATAATTGGTTATGGTATGACAGTATGTATTGATGCAATTATTTTGGTTGTGGGGTAGATGTTGGTGGGTGTACATAGCACATGCTAGTATGTAAAACCCCTTTTATACAATGTCTATATGTGTGTGGGTGTTCTTTCCCTATGTGAACACCTAGTAGACTAATACTATGGTAATTGCAGGCTGATTCATTAAGGCACTATTACATGCTTCCTGTATAGCATGCAGGTACTTTTAACCCTTTAATCCTTTTGGCAATACATCGGAATGTAATAACGTTTTGCAAAATCTTGGTCTTTCAGGACCCCTTCCTGATTTTTTGTTTCAACCATCCCAATGTCTGGCCAAAGAAACCTGTTGCCCCAGCACATTTATTTTTGTTCCCAGCTACTAAAAGGACTAAGAAACTCTCTACCTCCTATCCTGTACTAAGGGACCTGCTTGTTCTATCAGGACCCCTTTCTGATTTTTTTGTTTTAACCATCCCAACGTCTGGCCAAAGAAACCTGTTGCCCCATCACATTTATTTTTGTTCCCAGCTACTAAAAGGACTAAGAAAGTATGTTCCACCTTGGACCTACCTATTAAGCTGTATTATTTATGTATACCTTACCTAGTACCAAGAGAAACTAAGCTACCGAGTATGGAAACCAGTAGCAATTTTCTCCTCTAAACCCCAATAGCAATCTGCTATTTTCTCCCCTTGCTATCTTTTATCTGTACTCCTTCTTCTAACTGTCTCTAATACATATACCTTTGCTGTATTATACTTTCTGCCCATTAGGTGGCACCCTAATCCAGTCTAGGGTTATACCTCATTCTCCACCTTCACAAATATATGCTCTGAATACTTTTTCAGCTCTCATCCATTGACTAATTACTAATCTCCTTGCTGTATCACTCTGCTGTTACCTTTTCTCTTCCCACTATCTAGCTACACTTTTTTTCTTCCGTCTACTCCACCAACGTTCTCTACCTCTCACCTGCTTTACCACACTCTATTGACCTGGATATACTTAACATGCCTCCAGAATCTGCTGCTCTCTGATTGTCTCTGTAGACTCTCACTTACCTGCTCTAACCCACTCCATTCACCCTGTGGGCTCACTCCACTCTCCTCCCCTACCCCCAATTCCCATCCACCCCCAGTGGTCCTACTCTTATACTTACAAAGCCACACCCCCTCTTTCCTATCCAATAGCTATCCAAAACTCATTACAGACCTACCATCTACCCACCCACTCCCATACTGACATTTACTCTCAATTACCTCTTACATATTTCTATACTCCACACTCTCTCTACTTCTACCTCCTAATTCCTAACTACATTCTATAATCTCCTACACCATGCCCTTAACTTATACACTCACATGTATAAAACTACCTCCTCTACTTTCATTACTATATATCCTTTCTATACCCTATACCCTTACCTTTTATGAAAACCTACAATTCACGTCATCTCACCAACCCCTAAAACAAACATTACTAATAAATGAGCTTGAATTCCAAAGCCATTCTAACATATCATCCACCTCAACCTATCTATCACCTAAATACCACAGAGTAGCCCATTTTGCATTCACACAATATAGGAAATCACAACGTAATTGCAGTAAACTACTGAAGCATCCATATAGTCCTTGTAGACATCCTCTCCTTCATGGGGACATTCATCCCAACCCAGGACCAGATAGCAACACCCTGAGACACCCCTCTCCCTCCTTCACTCCCTGTATAACCCCACATTCTCTACTCATAGCTCATCTCAATATATAGAGTGTTAACAATAAAGTAAGCCAACTACACGCACTACTAGATACACACTCTTTTGATATCTTATACTTAACAGAAACCTGACTTAAACCTGTTACAAAAGACAATGAAATACTCCCACCTGGTTATAATATCTTGAGATTATACTGAACTACCAAAAAGGGTGGTGGGGTAGCAATACTGTACAAATCTCATTTACAGGTCACTTCTTTATTAGTACAACCACCTCTAGATACTAATGTGGAAATTCTTATCTCCAAGCTCCAGCTCAATACTACTAAATCTATAAACATAATA
Organism: Protopterus annectens; assembly: GCF_019279795.1. NCBI lineage: Eukaryota > Metazoa > Chordata > Ceratodontiformes > Protopteridae > Protopterus > Protopterus annectens. The sequence continues at coordinate 674,806,307 of NC_056744.1, read as the reverse complement.
TGCTCCTACCTACCCCCAAGCAATAACATCAGCATCTTAGAATGTATCCTCTGCTGGCGTTCTACATCCTTCCCCCAGGAAACCATTGTACTTGGTGACTTTAATATAGACTGGAACACCTGTACCACTCATAAACCCACAACCCATATAAACTTCTATGGCTTCTCCCAAACTATTACCACCCCCACCAGAATCCATAAACCCAACTGCAAAGAAAGTATATTAGACTGCATCTTAATTAACAGCCACCCTATCTCTTACAAATTAGGTATCCTTCCGGATATTAGTGACCATTCACTTACCTATTTATCTAGACAAAAATCCTTTATCTCAAACCAAACTACCTTTAAAATCAACTCACGCCAAACGAGGTCCTTGTCAGCAGTAAGCAAACAACTCAAAGGAAAGTCCTTAACGCAATTTATTTATAAAAGACAACAAAGCGTTTTCACCACAGCATTCTGTGGCTTCATCAGAGGAAACGAAATCTGAAAAAAGCACTCCATACATATCAAGAAGTTCAGGAAGTGACATCTTCCAATTTCCTGAAGGAAAAAAAGTTTTTTAAAATTTTAAATCACATATTATGCTCAAATATCAATACACCTCTATGCCTATCTTCTATAAACTATAAAAAATATAAAAATTTTATATAGAAACATATATAAAATATATATAAAATACGTATATGTACAAAGAACCAGCTGCCCTAGATAAAAATGTATGCACCTGCAATTACAAAGTACTACATTTAAATATTATTAACACATTTGATTTACGTGTGGAAAATTGTTATCTTAGCTTCAAGGCCATCATGACACACATTTATTTGGACCCTAACGGTACAACAATACTTATTTTCTACAATTAAAATTAATGTCGAAAGCCCTACGACATCCCTCTATGCATACAAATGAAGTCGTCGGCTACACAATTTCTATATGCATATTACAAACATGATGACATCCAATAAATGAGAGCCTATGTTGTCCCTGTAACCTATCTAAGATAACTTCTTAGTTTCAGTACAGGGGCAATATTACAGTTGTTATTCAATCCCTGACAAGAGAATTAATGGTTTTTATAAACCTTTACTACTCCAACAAGATTCTATACAAATTGATCCTAACATTAATGTAGTGTCAGTTGAGGTCAACTTGAATAATGGGGAGACAGTTAAACTTACAACTTTAAGTGAAGAACATGACTTTTCATTGAGTTTTATCACTACCTTTAGTAAAAATTCTAAAGGGATTCTGGCTATAATACGCAAAAACTGGCATTTTATTTCCTCAAATACCTTCTTGGCTGAAAAATTAGGCAGTAAACCTAGGTTTATTTTTAAGAGATCAAATAACCTTAAGGAAATGGTACAAAGGGATGTGTCTCAAAACACATTCCATAAAAGGAGAGGAATGTTTAAATGTGGCTTTTGCAAATTTTGTAATAAGGTCAGAATAGGCGAAACATTTATCGTCAGGGATAAAAAATATCATATCCGTTTTCCCTTAAACTGTGAGAGCAAATCCATTATATACATAGCCATGTGTGATTGTTGCCAAGCGTTCTACATCGGAAAAACGGACCGTAGAGTCCGAGACCGAATGTATGAACATATGTATGCCATCAAGAACGACAAGAATGATAATGCATTGGCAAAACACATAGGCTTGAATCCGGGTCATAGCTTTCAGTTTATGGCCATTGATCAAGTACCATTGAAGATTAGGGGTGGCCCTTTTTCTTTAATCTTGGAGAATCGGGAACTAGAATGGCAGTTGCGTCTGGATGCGTTTAGGCATCCTGGTTTGAATAACAACTGTAATATTGCCCCTGTACTGAAACTAAGAAGTTATCTTAGATAGGTTACAGGGACAACATAGGCTCTCATTTATTGGATGTCATCATGTTTGTAATATGCATATAGAAATTGTGTAGCCGACGACTTCATTTGTATGCATAGAGGGATGTCGTAGGGCTATCGACATTAATTTTAATTGTAGAAAATAAGTATTGTTGTACCGTTAGGGTCCAAATAAATGTGTGTCATGATGGCCTTGAAGCTAAGATAACAATTTTCCACACGTAAATCAAATGTGTTAATAATATTTAAATGTAGTACTTTGTAATTGCAGGTGCATACATTTTTATCTAGGGCAGCTGGTTCTTTGTACATATACGTATTTTATATATATTTTATATATGTTTCTATATAAAATTTTTATATTTTTTATAGTTTATAGAAGATAGGCATAGAGGTGTATTGATATTTGAGCATAATATGTGATTTAAAATTTTAAAAAACTTTTTTTCCTTCAGGAAATTGGAAGATGTCACTTCCTGAACTTCTTGATATGTATGGAGTGCTTTTTTCAGATTTCATTTCCTCTGATGAAGCCACAGAATGCTGTGGTGAAAACGCTTTGTTGTCTTTTATAAATAAATTGCGTTAAGGACTTTCCTTTGAGTTGTTTGCTTACTGCTGACAAGGACCTCGTTTGGCGTGAGTTGGTTGTTTTCGTATCTTTCTCGGTTTGTTACCTTTAAAATCACCCGCAACAAAAAAAATTTTTGATCCAGTAACCTTTCAAGCACAACTCCAAGCCTGTGACTGGTCACCCTTAAGGCACCTGTCACTTGATGAAGTAGTATCCTATTTTAACTCCAAATTCCTACAAATTCTTGAATTCCATGCCTTATCATGCCCTATAAGAACTAGAAGCAAAGCAGCCCCATGGCTTACTAAAGAAACCAGACAACAAATCCTACAAAGAAAGAAAATCTGGTCCAAATGGAGAAACACTGAAGACCCAATTGATCAGCAATACATTAGACAGCTAAAAAATGCCACCAAAAATCAATAGTTCAGGATAAAAAAAATATTTCTTTAAACTCCAAAAAAAGCACCATAATCAACCTTTAACCTTCTGGTCAGGCATAAATAAACTTCCAGGCCACTCCAAAACATCAACCCCATCTGGTCTCTCCCTAAACTC